>NC_056631.2:174656521-174956521 GCF_002870075.4 Lactuca sativa
ATAAAATAAAACCAATGCAGATTACAATGTGATATAACTTCACGTATTTATTTAACTCAATGATTATAATTTTATATAACTAAAAAAAATATCTCTTAAGTAATAATTTATTTAAAATAATTGATTAATAATTTTAACTTTTTAATATGAAAGTTTAATTAATTTCATAGTTGTGGTTCTCACAGGTTATAAACTAGCGAGATAGATATATACGTGCTAATTATACATTATATACTTAATGGACGACACATCAATGAGAAATAAACTAGTTCAATTTTTTAAAATAATTTATACTTGAAAGAAAACCTTATTTTTTTTATTTTTATTTCATTAGCTTTCTATTTCTTAATTAAATAAAAATCTTATATATAACATGATAAATAGATCATTGTTATTAAATGATAAATGCAATACAAAGGACAACTAATTTCGTCACTATTGTTCAAAATAGTTGAAGACGCTAAGGTGGTGTTTGTTTTTTATTAAAAACCTCTTCAAACCACTTTGTGTTGTGCGACACAGCACACGCGCAACACTTTCTTTCCCATAGCTGTTTTTTTTCGCAAACTTCGAAATTAAAAACCTCTTCCCATCCTCTGCTTGGGACAACACTTGAAAAATGCTTCTACCCTCTTCTAACATAAACCTAAAAAAAGGGACCGACCTCCCATTCATTCCAGGAAATCGATCGCAAGAGAGGCTCTCGTCTCCTACCTCCCGTCGACCACACTACTGCTCTCAGCCCAGCCCCCACCGGCGCCTCTCCTTCCGGCAGTCCCTCATCGCAGGTATGTTGTTGTTCTTCTTTTTATTCGTTTTTTGCTGCTGAAGGCAGCGATTCTGCTTAGGTATTTTCAATATTTCGATTTTGTTGGTGGGTTTACTTCATCGTGCATGCTTCATATTAATTGTTTGCTTTTTGTTGTTGAATCTTTGTTCTTGCTTAATCTTGATGCTAACTTTATCAAATAGTTAATGATGTTGTTTCTATCTTGATTAATGATAAGTTTTTGCTGCAATGTCTTTGGTTTGTGCTTAAAGTGTCACATATTGTTGCTTAGTTATCATGAAATATCGTAAAATTGTTGCTGAATTATCACTAATTATTGCTTAAATGTCACAAATTGTTTCTGAATTGTCACAAATTGTTGCTATAATTTCATAAATTATTGCTGAAATGTCATGAAATACTGTCCAAATGTCATAAAATGTTGCTGAAGTGTCATAATTGTTGCTGAAATATGAATAATCTTTGTTGAAATTGGTTATTTTCATCAATACAAGTTGTACTTATGCTGAAAGTTGTTGGCATAAGGTTATGTATGCTAAAGTAAGTATTCCATATGTTTTTTTATTAGCAATAGCAGATAAACATACATGGACCAACGAGCAAACAAAATTCTTATTGAACACTTGTATTGAAGAAGTACAAACTATGGATAGAAAAAGTTTGAGTTTGCACAAACACTCATGGAACAAATTAGGAAAAACCATTAAGGAAAAGTTTGGTGTGGATTTGAGTCAAAGACAATTGAAAAACGCTTATGACAACCTTAAAACAAATACACGGGATGGTTATATTTGAAAAACAAAACTGACAACCTTTACAATCCTCAAACAAACACTTTTAGCTTAACAAATGAGGAGTGGGAGGACTTTAAAAAGGTGTATATATATATATATATATATATATATATATATATATATATATATATATATATATATATATATATATATCCTCTAATCTAATAAATAAGTAGATTTTTGCCACGTGTCATTCTCCAAGCCCCTTCTCAATCGATTTTTCCCGCTCAAAATACCAAAGTGATTTTCCTAAATTCCCTTTGCTTCAACTATAATATATTGACGTTTGAATTGATATACAAAATTATTGGAAATCACTTTCGAATTCGATAGCAAGATATCAGGAATTTCATAGCAACAAATAAGGATTCTTAATCACCAATTCTTAAAGGTAGATTTTCTCTTAAACCCTAATTCTTTTTCTCGCTGTTTTCTTTCAATCAATTCAAATTTTCAAATCAACAGCCTGAGATGGATGATTTTATCGACTTTAGGACTGGATGTTTAGGAATCATTAATGCGGCAATAACCCTAGCTTCAATGGATTATTCCGGCAAGCTCAATCATCGTAGAGATAGAATTGTCGAGCGATTTAACAACAATGGAAGAAAAAAATAGGACTGGATGTTTAGGAATCAATGGGCAAGCTTCCTCCGGTTGGCCTTATAAGGTTGGTTTTAATCACATACATATAACACTTCAATGGAAGAAAAAAAAATTAAAAGAAAAAACAGGCTCTAATTAAAAATGGTTTCGTTTCGTTCTTTATCCCAGTTTTCATTTCTTATCTATTATAAAATATCCCTTCAATGCTGATTTTTCGTTTGCAATTCTCCTTATTTTTTTTAAAAAAATTGATAAGCAAGGAAAGATTTGAGTATCTAACTTCTTTTAAGAACATTTAACCATTTTTTTTGTGAATGAAGATAAAATTCAGCCAAATCTACTTTCATAGATTAGAAAGACACTTTTGAAGTTGTTTTCTAGCTTCTTGTATTATTCTTATATAGTTTATAAATATGTTATCCATTGCCATATAATTACAATTTTTTGTTTTTTCAGTAAGTGTCTTGGTTGTGTGTCACACCCCAAAATCGGAACGGCGGAAACGTTCTGGGGTGGATGACGTCATGTCAAGTATCACAACACATGCATTATAGTAATCAAAGTACAACAAAACATTGCATTAATAGTAATAGTTTTACATGGTTTACATTTCAGTACAACAAGGTAATATAAGCAAATATAATAAGAACAACATGGTACTAAGCTATCTTCATCAACAGCTCCGGGAATGTACATGTCTAATGCTGACCTGAGAATACAAGTTATTTGAAAAGCGAGTATCAGCATTTTTACAAATGCTGGTGAGTTCATAAGTATTTAATGGCATTTTATTCGAATAACTTTGTAAAAAGTAGTAGTTTAAGAATTTACAGCGTATTAGAGTTCTTTCCAAAAAATCCTATATTTTCTTTAATGAAAGCAGCCTTCTACCAAGACTGAACGGAGTTAATGTGGTAAAAAATAGTTTTCCCTTAAACGCTATGATTATCAAAATACAAAATTTGACTATTAAAGAAAGCAGGAGAAATCAGGGAAAATAACATATGCCTCAACAGGGAACACTGCTGACTAAGGCAAAAGGAATCATAGACTCCAGGAAAGTATCAAATGAACAACACGCCTGGCTCAGTCTAACAAGGGAGACACAGACCCCAGACGATACCAAAGGAAAGGTACATCTAGTAAGGTCTAAAACAGAGAATACAGACTGCAGACAATATCAAATGAAAGATACAACTTGCAAGGTCAAAGACAGTGTGACTCTGAAAACGAGTTTCCAGCATACAGTGTAAATTGCTGGTGAAATACCGTTACCTTAAAGCCATGAATTATAAGTTAACCCGGGATACTCGTAACCATACTGACTAGAGTACCAGACGCCCTACAAGCGTCTATGACATTTGTCACCCGTTGGCTTGGTAGGTCGGGACTGTAGCTAGCAGTCTGGGTGTGGAGGTGTCAATCCCGTGTAGATCTATACATACAATGTCCGCTCTCCCTACAAGAGACTCTAGTTACCAACTAGACGACGGAGAAGGCTGTGTCCCGAAGATGTATCCCAAATAGTGGGTAGCGACTTCCAAATAGTGGGTAGTGAACTAGAGGTAGAGACTCATAACTAAACTGACTAGAGTAAACCTATACGTCTATGCTCGTATACATGATATATAACTAATGAATCAAACGACCTTCGAACGGACATCCGATCCCACCAGACCACATCTCAACGAAGAAAAGGAAATAGGGTGGACAAGCCTTCCTAAGTCCTTCAATCATTATTTATATGCATCTATACAAGCACAGACATACATCTAACTATGTGTGAGTGTTTAACAAGTAGAAGTGATTCTTGAGTGGAAGCGACCATGGTGAAGTAGGAGTGTCTAACGAGTGAAGTAAGAGCGATCACAAGTGAAGTAGGGGTGTCTATCAAGTGAAATAGGAGCGTCAAACAAGTATAAGCGTATCACGAAGTAGAAGTGACAACAAGTGAAGTAGGAGCGTATCGAGTATAAGTGAAGTAGAAGCGGTATCAAGCATAAGTGAAGTAGAAGAGCATCACTAAGTAAGAGTGTAAACAAGTATAAGCGTTTAACTAAGTAGAAGTATCCACTAAGTAAAAGTATAACAAGACGGTGGTATATAACGAGTGGGGTATCAAAACATGGAAGAAAACTTTATACTTAAGAAAATCACGACTGGGTATTCCTTTGTAAAATAAGTTTGAAAACCTTTAGAATTCCTTTGGAAAACCTTTCATAAATCAGTTTTAAATGAAACTTTGATAAAACAATATAAGTAAGAGATTCGAACAAGTGAAAACATTTTAGAAAACCATTTATAGTGTCAAACTAGGTGAGACAGTTAATAGTGTGGTAAATCCTTGTGCATGCGGGTTATCAATCACATATGATTGATATGATAACTGGCATGTTTAACTTGTATTCCCCCCCTATAAAACATGTAAAAACATTTAAAAGGTTCATTCAGGGGTATGAACTCACCTGGTGTAAGTGGATCTGACGAAGGTGCCGGTTGGGTGCTCGGTGTCAAGTAAGGACTTGGACACACTTAGAGACCTATTTAACATATGATAACATATGTTCACATACAATTAGTATATTTAATACTAATCAAATAAGTATACGCACCCTAAAGAGTGGAAAACACTTTGGTTAAGTGTTTGGGGTGTCCCGGGTAACATTTAAGGGCTAGAATGGCTTAGGAATGGAGTTTATTCTCCGAGAGTAAACTCTATACTTAGTGTTTACGGCCCTGGGACAACTCCCATGAGTTTACGGCCGTAAACTCATGGTGAGGGTGTTCTAGGATGCTAAAATGTCTCATATCAATTGTGGGATTTTCCTAGGTCCAAATATAAAAGGTGTGAATGGATTTATGGCATCATTTGGACCATTTGAGGAGTTTACGGCCCTAAGCAAGGGAGCTTACAGCCATAAGCTCCTATACACTCTTTCTTTTGGTGTTTTAAGGGCTTAAGTGGTAGAGGGTAAATTCCTAAGCATTTTTCCAAGTCAAATGGGGAGTTTAGGGCACCAAATAACCCCTTTGTAGGAGTTTACGGCCCAGGTACCCTTCCATGAGGGGTTTATGGCCGTGAACTCCTTATGGAGTTGTTTTAATTGCATTTAAGGTCCCTAGCTTGTTGTTGGTCGTTTCTAGAATTTTATCCAAGACCATAGGTGTGTTTAAGGGCATTTTTAACACACAAATATGAGTTTACTCCCCATGAAGAGGAGTTTACGGCCCAAGGATATTCTTGGGCAGTAAACTCATGTTTACTCTTCAAAATGCTAGTTTAAGGTGTTCTAAGTCCGATTCCATAAGCCTACAAGTCATATCCAAGCCTTAGGGACAATTTGGAGGGGTTTTGGGGCTTAAAAACCTCATTAAATGGTGTTCACGGTCCAAGAGTGTTCTTGGGCCGTAAACACATCCTTTTGTCCCTATTTTATGATTTAAACACGAATTTGCATGCTAAATAGGCTATACAACAAGTTAGGATAGTTTACCTACTCGTTTGGGGCTCGAAACGGACGATTTTTGGCTCAAGAAAAATTGTAGAGAGAGAGTTTAGAGAGAGACTAAAAAGGTTGAAATGGAGTTTACTCTCCCTTATATAGGGGTTGGAGTTGGAGCTTAGCGGAAATCTACTCGATACTGCCGTTATACGGGGCTTTTGGTCGCACCCGATTTAGTGGTCGTAATAATAAAATCTAACTTTTTCCAAATAAATGGAAATGGGTAATACGTGTTTTTATTTATCTTATCACGACTTAACGACATATAAATATAAATAAGTAAAACATTTATTTATTTTACGACCTCGAATTAACGGAACTTTTAAAAAATGGAATATTCCGTTAACGGTAATGGGGTAATGTGACGGAATAAACTTTGGGTTGTCACATTGTGTATACGTTTAGCAGGAGTAAAAATCATCGAATACAAAGGGCGTTTCAGGTATATTTAAATGTTTGATGTTTCTTTATCAACTGTGCTGATTGCTGTATATTTATTGGGATTTCATGATGCCATATAATATTGTAACACATCCATATATATATATATATATATATATATATATATATATATATATATATATATATATATAACAAAACCATCTTTATAATGTGCTCTCTTTTTCTACATTTTCTCTTAAATGTAATTTCTGTTTATTATTTTTTTTTAACTTTGTTACTTGCAGCTATGGTGAACGAGAGAATTCAGGAAGCCCACAAAAATAAATCTGCACCCATGATGATGCTTTTTCCAGGTTATTATTTTATATATGTCATTATTGTTTCTCATTTTCAAATTTATATCAAGTAAAAGGTGTATAATTTCTTCGGTATATCTGAAGAGTGTAGGATTTTTTGATTCGTATATTAGCTGCAAATTATTAATTTTTGATCCCACCCACTTGTATCTAATTTAGTTTATTTATCTTTGTTTTTGTTTATACAGAAGGGACAACTACAAATGGGGATTATATACTTCCATTTAAAATTGGTGCATTTTTGGCAAAAGCTCCTGTTCTTCCTATTATTTTGAAATATCCTTATGAATGATTTAGCCCTGCATGTGATTCCATATCTGGGGTGAGTGTTTAAACTTAAATGCTGATCTGTCTTCTAAAAGGGCGTTTTGGTCCGTAAAATGTTTTGGAAGGAATTGGAATTGGGTGTGTGTTTGGTTTGGGATTGAATTCAAGATTCCATTCCATGGCCTGCTTGTTTGCCAATTGGACAAAATTCAATTCCATCAGAATCCTTCCAATATACCTTTTTTATATATATTAAATTACCAAAATACCCTTGTAAGCAGAAGAAGTTTGCTTTTTCAATTCTAGGGTTAAAATGGTGTATTTGATTAGTTTTAACAATGAGAAAATGCATGGAATGTTGAAATCTATTGATGAAGGGAGTTTGGGATTGGAATGGAATTGAATTCCAATTTATTTGTTGATTCCGTTTTTCAGGTTCGGCATGTGATTTTGCTATTATGTCAATTTGTGAATAAGATCGATGTCAGTAACTCGGTTGCCAGTTTATTACCCCTCACAAGAAGAGAAGGACAATCCTAAATTATATGCCGAAAATGTTCGCAGATTAATGGCTCGTGAGGTATATGTATATTCTTTTATTTTCATTTTCATTTTCAATTTATAATGATAATAATAACAATATTTATTATTATTGTTATGGTTTGGCAGGGTAATTTAATAATGTTAGATATTGGTTTGGCAGAGAAACGAGTATACCATGCGGCTCTCAATGGTAGGCTAACTGTTTTGCTTGAGAAAGACGATTGCTTGATTGATTCAATACAGCCTTCCCTCCAAAACCCACCATAACTTAGTTCGCCTTGTTTAAGTTGTACAGTTTGAAAAAACACTACAATCACTAAGTTAAATTAAAAAACTGTTTACATTTTATTATTGAATTTCCTACCAATGACGGATTACAATTCCTTTGTAATCAAATTTTCTCATATTCAAATTTCCATTCCTCCCGGAAACATTTTGCGATTCATTCCAGCAAATGGATTTGAATATTGTTGCTTTTTTTTCTATTATTGCAAACCACTTATTATGTATTAGTTTTGCTATTTTAATTTGGCAATCCGTGTATCACACGGGTTTTAACCTAGTATATATATACACATACATACATATTAATATGTATTTTGTTTATATAGTTGCCATTTATTCTTATACTACTTTTGTTACATTGATTGGGTTTAGGGACATCCGAAAGCCGCTTCTTTGAAAACTGTCTCATTGTTGTTTCCAGAGCTTTGTGCATAACTCTTTGATGGAAATAGTGCCTCTGGTAATCTCAGCTATGCCACATCCCAAACACCATCGGGACATGGATCATAGTCTTTCCTTCTCGCACCACTACAGCTTATGGACACCCTTCTATTAACATAGACGATGATGATTTCTTTTCCAATCATACTACTCAACCACCACCTTTTGTTGCTTCACCTTCTGGTAACCCCAACAAAAGAGCTAAGCCCTCAACTCCTGGACCTCGAGCTGCTAGTGCCTCACCTAAACCACCTTCTAGTGCCTCCCCTAAAGCTTCTATTACTGCTGATGATTTAGAATTGGAGACACAGAAAGCTCTACGACATTTGACTAAAGGGCCAACAATTTCCCAATGTTTAAAGAAGCTATAGTTACTCGAGTTAAGCCCAGTAGACCCTCTACGATTTGTTGTTTATCATATTTTTGGAGGGGCCATGAATATGAGAGAGATGTGGGTAAATTTGCCTAATGATCCACATATATTAAGAGGATGGATCGAGATGACAGCTACAAGTTTAGGAGTATTGAATGAGGGAAAGATTGTCCGTTAAGTTTAAATATTTGAATTTTTTAGGTTTTAATTGCATGTGTTAGAACTATGTGGTATTAAAAAACTCTTTTCGGTTTATTAAATTACTTTATTTTAAATTTTTTAATATCTCTAGCAGCTTGCACACGTTAAAAAAACAAACATGCTTCTCATTACAGTCTGTAGTACTTTATTTTAAATTTTTTAATTTTTTTATTTCAAATTTGCAGGTAAAAAATGTCTAATATTTCAGAATTTTCTACCGATGAAGTATAATTTATAATATTATATTTATATGTATATATTTATTTGATATATTTATCGATTTTTTAACATTAATTTTTTCTCTCAATTTTTAGGTTTTTAGATCTCTTGAAGATTTGAAGAATTGGGTACAAAATGTGACGCATTCTTAATGTTTTGTTATAGTCACTAAACGATCGAAGGCAGGAACTTTTGGATTCATCTCTAAAGTATTTCTTTGTTGTGATTATGGTGGTATATACAGAAGTAAAAATGTGGAAACAAAAAAAAATTAATTGTCGATTCAAAGTGAAAAGAAAGTATTTGAAGGCACATGATGGTTGGAAGTTAAAGATTGTATGTGATGATCAGAATCACAAACCATCAATGTATATGGAGGGTCATTCATTTGTAATGTGATTGTCAGATAAAGAGACTCGTTTGGTCCAAGATTTGACAGAGCTAAATGTTAAATCGCTAGATATTTTGTCAACAATAAAGCCACAAAATGAAAATAACGTGTGTTCACTAAAAACTATATACAGTTGTCGCCATAAGTTTACGATATCTCAATGCGAAGGTAGAACCCTGATACAAAATGTTATGCACATTTTGCATACTAGATGGTATATTTATGAGTATTGTTGAGCCTCAGCGCTACCGGTTGATCTAAAACCAATTGGTTTTAGATAAGCCGGTAGTGTTGATGCTCAACAAGTGGTATCAGAGCCAGTAGCGAGGGTTCGATTCTCTCAGGAAGCAATTTCTAAGGGGGGATTGTTGGGGTTAGAAATCGCATCGACCAAGTCCTTGAACGATGGCCTGGAGTGCCGCAATCGAATGCCTGGTCCTGGAGAGCTAAATGTGCTATAGGTAAGGTTGCGCCCTATCTAATACCAATTGGTTTTAGATCAACCGGTAGCGCTGATGCTCAACAGGTATCATTTAAACAAAATCACTAATGAGTTAGAGGAGTTGTTTTTATGCACCCAATATAGTTACAGATGTGGCAAACATTTCCATATGTGGTGTTGATGGATGCTACATACAAAAAAAATAAGTATAATCTTCCATTTTTGGAGATTATTGGTGTCACCTCTACGAGAATGATGTTTTTCATAGCGGCGTTCATGCATAGTGAGAAAACAAGCAACTACAGGTGGGCATTGATTTTTCTGAATCTGACAATTAACGACTCTTTTTCTCATTGTGTCATCGTCACTAATAGAGATTTGACGTTGATGAAGGCGTGCAAAGATGTTTTTCCACAAAGTAATAACGGCTCTTTTTGTCATCGTGTCATCGTCACTGATAGAGATTTGACGTTGATGAAGGCGTGCAAAGATGTTTTTCCACAAAGTAATCATTTACTTTGTAGGTGGCATATATTTAACGATATAACAAAGCATTGTAGGCGACATATCAAATTAGAAAAGACTTGGGGTTCTCTTCATCCGATGTGGAAGAAATTAGTCGAATCTCCGACACTGAGTGCATACATGCAAGCTTATGCAGACCTTCCATCATTATTGTCCAAAGATCCAGGTAACATTAATATATATCTTGAACTCTTAATTTCTTTAATAATTATTACTCATTCAATCATACTAATTAATTTTACTTTTCTTCACATTTTAGTTGTTTTTGGGTATCTTTACAATACTTAGTTGGAGAATTATCCCGACAAATTTGTATCGTTATGGACTGACAAAAGTACCAATTTTGGAAATTCAACAACAAATAGAGTTGAGAGCCATCATGCTAAGCTGAAAAAACACTTAGACATAGTTCATCATTGTTCGACTTAAACGATGAACTGACTAGGCATAGTTCATCATTCTTCGACTTGAATGATGAACTGACTAGGCATAGTTCACCATTCTTCAACTTGAACGATGAACCTGCTAGGCATAGTTCATTCTTCATGGGCATGCACAAGGAAGCAATATGCCAATTTTTGTACCAGTTTGACTCGAATGAGGAACCAATAGGCTAATGGTCGTACCAGTTTGACTTGAATGAGGAAGCACCGATGGAACATAGTTCATTGCCAAAAGAAATTCCATCAATATTTCATCTGTATATCACACATATAAAAAATGTAATGGGTGATGGAAATTATGATTTTCGATCGGTAGTCGTTTGTCTTGGGTATGATGAAAATGAATGGATTTTCATTTGTCAAGAATTATATGACGAGTTATTGACTTCATATGAAGACTATTATGGAGTTTTCGTTGGATGCGATGGAGTACTTGATTCATTGTATTTCTTCATGACAGATAAGACAACACCACCGGAACACTATATGCTTATGCCTGAGATAGGTATCCTGAAAGCCAACAGGTTTGGTGTGATCGTCCAATTTTTTTACCATAATAGGCTTTGTAACCTTTTTCCTCTATGGAGAGGTCCAAGAGAGTTTCAAAATCATCGTGTCCATATATTTTCACTTGTATACACCAATCACTATGTGATAGTACAATTATAAGGAGAGTACTCAATGCTTCCTATTTTAGCATTATGGATCTGCCACAAAGACCCGTCCGCAACCGAATGACAAATTATGTATAAGTCGCGTCTATAATTTTATAAGTGACTCAAACCTACAGAAATATCTTTTAAGACTATAAATTATTAGTTGTTGTTTATTATTTTCTCGGATTTTTGTTATGTAATATTTAAAATAAAAAAGATGAAGATTTTTGGAATTTATTTTTCTTGTAATATTATTTATACTGTCAATGATATCAGGTTGATGAAAATTTATTTGAAATTTTATTTTTTATAATATTATTTATGTAACACCCAAAATCTGGAAGACCAAGAAAGGAAAGAAAATCTTAATTTTTAGGGGCGACTCGGCGAGTGCAAGAAAAACTCGGCGAGTCCGAGCGGATCCGGGTCGAGGAGTAAGTGACCAACTCGGCGAGTCGGCCAAGTGGACTCGGCGAGTCTGGTCTGTGCGAGGAAAACCCTAAATTCGGAACTTGGAGCCTATTTAAACGTCTCATTCTCTCCCCTAGGGTTCCTTTACTGCCTCTCTCACCTAGAATACGAACCCTAAGTCTCCATTGTTGTGCATTCAAGTTTCCAAGCCATTTTGGAGTGATTTGAAGGAAGAAGAAGAAGGGGGAATCATTGAAGCTTCAAGGATTGGCCTTGGATCTGAAGTTTGGGGAAACTTTCTGAGTTATTGAAGGTATTAAGTCGTTTCCCTCCTTTAGATCTATTTTGGTTGTGAGTTTTGGGGGCTTTTTAGCCATGATTAGCTACCCTTTTGAGTTAGAAGCCAGATCTGAAGTTGCTACTTCGGATCTAAGCATATTATGGTCTTGGGAAACATAAAGTATCTGCCCTTGAGTTGATTATGGAGCCTCTTTGCCTCAAACCCTAGTTTATGGTGTATTTTGCCTAGATCTCCTTCTCTACACGTAAAGTTTGCAACTTTACGTGAGGAATAAGCTTGGGAAGGGTAGATCTACAGTTTGGAGTCCATGCATGACTCAAAAGTCCTCTGCATGTATGGAGATCTGAATGGACACGGCGAGTCCTTTGAGTGGACTCGGCGAGTAGCATGAAGGTTTGGAGGAACTCGACGAGTGGGATGAATAGCTCGTCGAGTCAGATGAAGTTGGGCAGGAACGTGGCGAGTTGGATGAACAACTCGGCGAGTCTGTTGAAGGTTGTCTTGGACTCGGCGAGTCTGTTCTTGGACTCGGCGAGTCAGGTCGCGAAACCCCAAACCCTTCGAGTTGAGACTCGAATCAGTGAGTCGAGTGGGGACTCGATGAGTTAGACAGGTCAGGACTCGGAAATCGGTAGACTCGGCGAGTCATGGACTGACTCGGCGAGTCGAGTCGCGAATGGTAGGAATCTGAACATATGAACTCGGCGAGTCAGTAGGGTGACTCGGCGAGTAGGGTTGACCTGGAAGGTTGACTTTGAAAGTGTCCCCGAAATCAAATCCATAATGATTTCCAAATCCATTCTCCATATCGATTTCATTGCTTCCGTTTTCGTGTAAGTAAGAGAAACAACATTTAATCGCTCAAAATACAAAACATCTGTTTTTTCACGTAAGCTTTGTATACTTCCTTCGATTAAGAAGCTTCCATTATTCCGATTGATACTCGGGAATTGGAATCGCACCACAATCTCACAGTCAAAACTCGAATTTTTTCCAAATGATTGTAAACTTCTACGACCAATCATACAGAGTCTTCCGGTTTCACCATCATAAACCCCTTGCGCAGATATCTCCACTCTACCATTAGAAGATAACAACGGAATCCCGGATTCCGATGTCGAATTAACAAACATTCCGAAGGTAATTTCATAACCGATGTTCAGCGTACTAATGTAACGGATGGGTGACGAGGGTGATACCCCTGGCATTGTTCGAGGGGGATCCCCTACAAAGATCGGAATTGCAGAACCCATGGAATCCATGTTTCTGTATTTGACAGACATGTCGAAACTCATATCCCCATAATACCCTGAAGGATGCGTCCCTTCCTTTTTAAAATAATTCCTCCGAGGGCAAAACCGTCCTATTTTTCCCCACTCCGTAAACTCATACTTCGACCCATAATTCTCCAAACTATGATCAAAGCTTTGAAACTTAACCGTTTCAAAATACCCTTCTTTTTTAGTTGACCAAATTTGACCTTCGGTGGTATGCGTATTCTTGATTGACCGAATTCCCGGGAACCATACGGTCAGCCTGACCGAACAATCTCCAACATGAGCGCTTTCCAAAGGGTCAGTTTGATTCAAGATACGACAGGCTACTATGCAAAGCTCGTTTTTTGCTCCATTCCATGTTCCCTCTCCAATTAACGTTATATTTGGATTGAAAGATTGATCATAACGACTATTCCTTCTATCTTGAAATTCCACTAAAAAACGTAACTTTTTTTTCTTGTAATGAACATTGAATCGCATATAACGATAAAAAAGAAGACGAAAACGGAAAGGAAAGTGGGTACCCACTATCTTGATTCTCCAACTTGTAAGTTTTGAATTGATTTGTAAAAATCGAACATGAGTCTAAAGATTGCATACTAGCTACCGAATGTTGTTGAGAGAAATTATCATTTTGCCCATTACACTCTTCGTTAGAAACCAACGAGTAATTGTATCTGAATTGAGCCACACGAGGGAATCCGATTATCGGCTCGAAGTAATCGGAATCGTGAACCGAAGCCAAACTCTCCAAGATTCCACTTACTAAACTATTATTCAAATTTATAAATCTAGCGAAATTAAGCTTAAGAAGAGCGTTAAGTATAAGTGGATTACCCTTTTTGGAAAACCAACGAGCGGACCCCACCATACAAAGCTTGTTAGTGGAAACCGACCAGAATCCATCTAAGTGAAATTAACACTAAAGGGTGATAGAATTGTGAATTGTTGGAATGGAATCGGTATATATTTGATGAAATGAAACTTAATTCAGCTTGGATTTTGTATGTGTCCAAAGTTTTTGTTCTGAAGTTGTTTGTGGGTGTGAAAAAGATGGACCTTTTGTGAGGGGGAATCAAGGTCGAGAATGTTTTGACCACCGGTGTAATGACTGGTTACGGGTTCAAGAAACGGGTATCGGGTGAATATGTGGGTGGTCGGAATGGCTTCGGGAGCGAAGGAATTGCAGTGGTCGGAATAGGAGATTGTTTGAGTTGAGGACAAGACTAATGGAATTTTGAGTGAAGAATAAGGACTTAGTTTTGTCTTCATTACAACTTCATTATAATTTTGGTCTTTGTCATTTGGATACATGCGACCAAAACTAGAATTAATCAGATATTGAAAATACAACTTATCATAAAAAAATGTATGTTTTTAATCATGCTTACGGATGGAGAAAGTGGTCACTTGTTGCTTGAGTCAAGATCCTTCCCACCAACGCTAATTATTTCCATACCCTAAAAGAAAATGGGTTATACTGATTTTAGTTATGGTGATGTTGGTTAAGTTCTTGTTCATCCTCTATTTGAAGAGCTTGAATAGGATCATTGGATCTTGAAACATTGATTCAAGTTACTAAAATCTTTAAGTTGTTCTAAAAGAAAAACTAAAATATATAATATAAAAGTTAAAGGTCAATCCAGTGGATTGATGTAACTTACAAAATCTGTCATTTTAAGATAATCAAAATACCAAATTTATCAATTATCATGGTTGCTTCTATATCCGTAAAATCAAGATTATGGATTATGGTGAGGTCTTTAAGTAATTTCCCTCCCCACGGTTTTTTGGATGTGTCGACGAATGTTCGTGGATTCTTGTTTACTTTTGTTTTTAACTTTGTTCATGTATGATATTACCGAAATGCATATATCAATTTTTTTAGCGCCACGTTTTTAGAAATTAGAGAAAAGGACGAAAGCTTAGAGTCAAGAAAAATGTAGATTCCCTCTATATTTGTGAGTTGTATTAATGTTCTCATGTTTCATGTTAGGGGGTCATGCATGGTTGTTTAGGATTAGACTAGGAGTAGAATAGTTTGTTGTTTCAAAAAAATGCATGGTTGTTGACTATCTTTTATAATTGTATATTATTCATTAAACCAAACCATGATGAGTATGTTCATGATATTCAAATACAATTTGTACAACTTGACTCTTTTCTTTTAACTTGTTTATCTAAATACATTGTAGAAATCTAATAATATGTTAAATGTATAAAAAACAACTTTTCTTTAACTTTTAGTAATCCAAAGTTAAAACAATTTGTAAAAACAAAAAAACTCTTAAAAAACATACATACAAATATTTAAAGAAAAGTAATTTTTTATAAGTAGATTCGTGCAACACTTAGCAGTAAAATAAGATCTTAAAAAATGAAAAAATTTGAAAAAAATCTTAAAATAATATAAAACCAAAATTCCTAAAAACATATAAAAATACACTTGTGAAATAAATAGAAAATATCTAGATAAAATTTGTAAAAGAATGAAAACTTTGACAAAATTAGTAAGAAAAGGTCAAGGTTGAATTTTGTCACTTAAGTTTATGGTTTGTGTTTATTTGTTCACTTAATTAAGCTTCAATATAAAAGGTGACCCGAATTTTTATTTGTTCCCAAAATGGCACTATGATCAAGTATATCTCGTAACCTGCTGACTTGTCCAACACAGTCCTAAGTGGCAACATATATGGTCGAATTTGATCAACTTTCTGGTTTGTGCTCATTCGGTCACAAAAATATGTTTAAGTTTTAAAAGGTAATATAACTTCAAAATTGTTCCATAAAAAGTTACTATGATCGCGTATAACCTATAATATGTTGACTTGACCTACACAATACCATGATAGTATACATGGATTAATTAGTCCTATTTGGCAGTCCAACGTAGGGTTGCAAACGAACCGAACGAACACGCACAAAGTCTTGTTCATGTTCGTTCATTTAAGTTAGCCGAACAAACGAACGAACACGAACGAATAAACGAAAGGATTTTGTTGTTCATGTGCGTTCGTTTAACAAATTACATTGCTCATGTTCATTCATTTATGTTTGTGATCAGGCTAAATGAACACAAACGATAGGAGATAAACAAACACAATTAGACATATATAAACATACACGAACATATAATATAGTAATTTAATCAAACACGATTGAACATATATGAACATAGATAAACTTAAACGAACGAATATACATGAATGACATAAATGAAAGAACGATACCATTGTTCATATTCGTTCCTTTAACTAAACGAATGAGTTTTGGTGTGTTCATGTTCGTTTATTTATTAAATAAACGAACATAAAATGAACCTCCCACCAATCGTTTCACGAACGGTTCCCTAAATGTTCGGTTCGTTTATAGCCTAATCCCATGTGGCAGTTGACCTAGAACCATAATTGAAATCTCATTATGAAAGACTATTCTCTTCTGTCTTTCAAAAACTTCAAAGGGAAAAATCCACGTTCGTGAATGGAAATAACTTCAAGGAATGGTTATTCATGTGAAACCCTATGTACACAACTATAATTAACATGTGCTTATTTATTAGATTTGTATTTCTCAGAGTCGGAACTATCATTAACATGTTCTTATTTTTTCTCATCAAATTTTGAATGTCCGTATTCCATTTTGAAAATTTATAACACTTTTGAAGTTTTGAGTGTCCGTAACCGGAAGAACTTTAAACAAAGACTAGACTAGTTAAGTGAAAAAACTTTAACATTTTACATTGATTTGTTCGTAATCCCAGACATATTAACGAATTATAGTGTGCTTGCATAGGCCAAGTCAGCAACAGGTATGGGTTAAACCTGGTTATAATGATTTTTTCGGGAACAAATAAAAAGTTATGTGACCAAATCCAATTTTAATCTTAACACAAATATGCTTATAAAAAATATTAAAAAGGAAAGCTTTAGGCAAAAGATATTGCCATATCGTTCGGCTAATTGTTACAGCTACAATAGGGCGGAGATGGCGGTTGATGAGAGTTCAGATGGAAGAACTGTACGATTGGATCATCATTTTGGACTAAGGATGAACTTTTTAATCGAAAAACCGAATCATAACTGATTAATGGTATTCAGTATGTTTCCCGGTTATCACAATTCATCATTTTCGGTTTCGGTTCTTTTGGTTCCGGTCGGTTTGGCCGGTTCCGATTCCTAACACCTTCTTAGATAACACATTCCCTAGTATAACCATACAGGTTTCAGAACTGTTTGAACCGGTTAGTGGTATTTGGCCCGCTTCTCAGTTTCCCGTTTACTCCTTAATTGGTTTTTGCTTCTTTTGGTTCGAAAAAGTTTACATCCCTATTATAGACGACATATTCAAATGTAAGGAATGGAGGAGGCGAAGCTTTGAAGCTTTAAACGATTTTTGTAGGATAGGGTTTTAGAACTGGTGTAACACTCGAGTTTGGTATGTTTCATATTTAACCCTTCTCGTTAAAAAGCCTTGCATTTTGATCTTTAAGCTAGTGCGCGGGGCGTACTAGGTGGTACGCTCATCGTACTAGCCCGATGTTGGTCGCAGAGCTCATCCACGTACGTTGGGCGTACGTGGAGTACGCTTAGCATACGTGAGCAAGTATGAAATCCTAATATTAGGGCTTACACTCGATATAAGCCACATGATAGTCTAATTTGGTCATTTTTAGACCAGCCACCACATCTTAAAACCCTAAATTCGTCCTTTAGCCTTTGTATGGTGCTTTTGAGCTCTTGTGAAGCTTTTGTGGTGTATTTTGTGCATCTTGAAGCGTAAGGAGAAGATTGAAGACTCATCCTTTGGAGAGGAGCTTAGAGATGCAACTTTTTTTACCTCCATTTCGTGGCTTGTGACTTATAAAGCTTATAGCTTGTCAACTCATTTTATAGATCTACTCCTTGGCTTGTTTTTTACTATTTGGTCCCTTTTTGGTTGGTTCTTGTGAGCTAAGGTCGTTTATGGAGCTTATCCTTGTAAATCTAGACATATTAAGGGTTCCTTTAGCATAAAGATGCAAACTTTATGGTGGCTTTGGTCTCGTGCATGTGTTAAGTCACTTATTAAGCTATTTTGGGCTCTAAAACCCTCATTAAGCCATGCATGTACATAAAGTTGACAACTTTACATGATAAACCATCTTAAGGAAGTCAGATCTGAGTTTTTGATTGAAGTCTTAACCGGTTAGGAGCTTAATGATGGAAGCTAGCCAAACTGGGGGTACGTTGGGTGTACAAGCTGGTATGGTGTGTGTACAAGCCCCAGAATTGTGGGCCTTTCTGTATTGGGCCCATGTTAGACCTTAGAAGTCTTAGGCTTTGTTGGTCAATTAGAATTCTATTTTAGGTTGATGCCATTTCATTGGACTCTCTTGGTTGAAGGCCCATGAACCAATTTGGAAAATTGGGCTTTGAGTGATTATTTTGGAACTTAGGCCATTTTGGACAGCTGGTTTGGGCCGTGGCCTTGGGGCCAAGTTAGGTAAAGGGTAAAAAGGTCTTTTACCCTAAATTTGGGCTCTTAGTGTAAGTTGGGATCCAATTATTAATTGGATGTTATTTTGTGATTGGTAGCGTGGGGATTTTTAGCAGGCCAACATCCAGATATTTATCTGTGAGATTCAACAGTTCGAGGTGAGATTCCTCACTGTGTTTACTGGGTCGAAGGAACCAATGCCAGCCCATGGTTTGATATGTTAGTATGCTAGTTGTCTGCATGACTTTAGCATGTGTTATGTGTATATGTTTACCGGGCAGGGCCCGATGATTATTCTGTATGCTATTATCTTTTTTATTATTGCATGTGTTTGTATGATTATGTGTTTATATATTTATATGTATATCGGGCGGAGCCCGATGATTGACAAATCTGTATACCGAGCAGGGCTCGATGCCGGGCGGGGCCTGATGTCGGACGGGGTCCGATGACGGGCAAAGCCCATTATATGTTGATATGTATGGTATGTGGTAGTTTGGGGAACTCCCTAAGCTTCGTGCTTACAGTTTTCAGTTTATGTTTCAGGTGCTTCTAGTGCAAAAGGAAAGAACTCGGGGTGATTGTAGTGCACACGTGATATTGTTCGCATTTTCTTGATTACTCTAATGTTTTATGATGTACTGTTACATTTGTTCTACTTGGGATTTTGATGATAACTTTGGAATACTGTTTTATTAATGTTAAAAAAATGAAACTTTTTAGCCTTATTTTTGGGACGTTTCAATTGGGCTTCTTACTTCGAATTTTTCATAGGCCCATTGAGCTCTTGAGCAAATAACTTATAACTCAGCCCGACGAAATTCTTTCCCATTTCAGTTTGGTTTTGGCCATTTTCTCCTTTGATTCCCCATGATTCTTCTACTTTGTAATATATCACTTACATCTATTCCACCTTCAACTTTGTAAAATATCTATCACTCCCCCCCCCCCCCCCTTTTTGTCTGTAAAATTATGTTTTTCATCGCATTAATTTTTAAAATATTTCTTTTGCCCCCTCAACCATCAACTTTGTAAAATTATCATTTTTACCTCTTTGGTTTTTAGACATTCGTGTTTATCCTTTGTCCCTGTAGTGTGTGTGTATATATATATATATATATATATATATATATATATATATATATATATATATATAATATGATTTTCCCTTATCTACTTCGTAAAATATGTTTTCCACCCTTTATTTTCTTAAATGTTAGTACAAGTATATGTCAATGCGTAAATTGTAATTTTAATCCCTTAACTTTTTATAATCTACCACTTGCAACCCTTATGTTTTGTAAAGTGATATTTTTCAACCATTTACTTGTGAAACTATCACTTTCACCCCCTCCACCTTCAACTTTGTAAAACATCACTTTTACCCTTTCGTTTTCTAGACTTTCACTTTCACCCCTTCTACCTTCAACTTTGTAAAATATTAATTTACACTTTCGTTTTCTAGAATTTCATGTTTATCCCCCGTCCTAATGGTATATATAATATGATTTTGTCACACTCCAAAATATGAGCGGCGGAAACGTTCTGGGTCGGAGGACGTCATGTACTGTATCACAACAATGCATAATAGTAAACAAGCAACAACATCATCCATTGCATTAATAATATAATTTTAATACAAGTGTGTTCTGTGTATAGTTATATAAGACACCAAAAACGAATAATCAAAATAAAGACGAGTCTTGAAAGCTCCGTCTTCTCAAAACATGGTGTAACGCCCGCAGATCTGGGCTACTCAATTTAGAGACAATAAACATCAAAAATGAGTTTTTGATGGAAGATTATTTAGAAGGATTAATCTTAACCAAGTTGTAGTATATGTTACAAGGGTTCAGTACATATAAATAACGCCGAAATCCGAGTTATAACGAAGAAGTTATGACGCGTCGAAGTTTTTCGGCAAAACCGGCACGGCACCGGGAGACGTAAATAGTGAATTTACGATAGAGGAATTTTTAGCCTTAGTAATCTAAAAAAAATCATAGAATATGATAAACTGAGAGCGTCCATAAAAAGAACGCCCAAATCTGACTTCGTATGAGGAAGTTATGAATTTTCTAACATTTGGCACAGTAGTGTACGACCCGAAACTCGAATTTTAGTTCGAGCGGTTTTTGGCCTACGCGACATAAATGAGAGTTGAAGATCTCATTAATAGGAACTCAACGGTAAAAAGACAGACGAAAATGGAGTCCGTATGTAGCAGTTATGAATTTGACGCAGACATTTAACAATATAATCTCCTCCTACTGTTAAATTTAAGATCGGTCGAGAATTAGCCGACGGAGTCTAAATGAAAGTTTTCACCTACGCACGGATATAAACAATGTCGATAGTAGAGCTCGTATGTCAAAGATATGGACGAAACTTGGTCCCTACTCTTTGAGCGCGATAAATTTGATACAGTTTTTGTAAATTTGAGATATAATGAGAATTAGCCGATGACATCTAAATGAAAGTTGTAGTACTCGTAAATACCAACGCGTGGATATAAAGAACGTCAAAAATGGAGTTCGTATGAACGAGTTACAAATTTTAATAGCATATTTATGTATTAAAATAAAGTATAAATCATATATACGTACACACATATATATACAAATGTATATATCATTAGAAAGGTATCGACGACGTGGTTATTATAAGACTAGTGTTGAGTACTTTCGACATTAGTTTAGTACAAATATCATTAAATCTATTTAAAATAGTATTATGAAGGGGTTTTTAGTCTTTTATATAACTATAAGGTCATTAAGTAATTATGGAGGGTAGTTTTTGTAAATTCAATTACTATAAATAAGAAGGTTGGGCTCTCATATTTCTTGCACCATTCTCTTGATTCAAGGGTCTTTCTCTTCTTATCCCCCGAGCATGTCGGTCCCTCGTGATTCGACTTCTCTTTCTATAGTTTTAGTATAGTAAGGTGAGCGCTGAAGCGCTGCACAAATCTTTCTTAGAAAGATTCAGCGAAGAAGTTCTGCCCCTGCAGAGCCCGACTCCTAGCTAAAACCCCCTTGTAAGTAAGTTGTGCTTACCCTATTTTAATATAGCTTGTATTTAAAATTAGTATTGTTATTATGAACGTATAATAAATATTTGAGCTATTATTATATAAGTGTCTTTATAGTATCTTCTTAACTACTCGTGGCACGGGGAATCTGGTTTAAAAGGCCGCATAGGGTTGTTGGATTTCAGAAGTGCTATATGCCAAAATGGTACTGCCCTCCAGTGTTTTATGTTTGGCCCCTGTCTGTACATAGTGGTTGGAAAGTATTGTTTAAACACTTATATAATAATAATAAGACTAATAATTAGTCACGGTAAATATTAGACTAAAATCTAGTGGTAATAATACTAGGTTTCGTCGAAGGAAATTATTTTAAAGTAAACGAAGCGCGGTCCGAGTACCGAGTCACCACCTTATCAAGTGAATGCATAGTCCCTTTCATCTTACACATAGATATGAAGTATTTTATTTAAATTACGTGCTATGTGTGCATATTATCTGAATACTTGTTGTCTATGTTGGATGAATGATTTGATACATGTTTGAAATGATTTAAACTGTATAAGTATTTTATATCTACAAAAATGTTGGGGTAAAACATGGGTAGATATACTAAGATGATGAGTGATAAAATGATGAGAGGTCTCAATGTTGTTTTTGTTGATTTAGTCATCTAGTGGGGTATAGATGACGACCACGGACAATACTAGACAGTCCAGTGGAACGCTAGCAGACTCATAACATGTAGTTGTTTTTTGAACTAGGTGCTCATTAGGTATTTTTGAACTGAGTGTGTTCACTAGGAATTTTTGAACTGAGTGTGTTCACTATGTATTTTTGAATTGAGTGTGTTCACTATGTATTTTGAACTGAGTGTGTTCACTAGGTATTTTTGAACTAAGTGTGTTCACTAGTTATCTTTGAACTAAGTGTTTACCAGATGTTTTGGACTACATATTCACTAGTTGTAATCTATAAACCTTTGTAATGATGGAATTCATACATATTCCTTAGGATAATCCTTAGGAATAAATGAACGAGGAATAGCTGATTCTTAGGGTAGATCCTTAAGAGTAAAGAAGATAATGGGGATGGGTAATTGGGTTGATTGTTTGATGTTTAAACATAATAATTATATTATTGTGGGTTGAAAACCCTATGTACTCACCAGGTTTCCCAACCTGACCCACTCAATTTATTTATATCACAGGTGTTGATATGAAGTCACATTACACTGAGAGATTAAGGAGATATAAATCAGTAGTGATAATGAATGTAAGTTTTGTTTATGCTTATGTTTCTGTATTGACGATGACATCCCAAATGTTTTAAAATGAATAAAAATAATTTTCTTCGGAAATTATTTGATAACGTATTTATCATGTTTTACTGGAAACAAATTTCGCAACATTTTTATTAAAATAGGTACTTTGATTTTTATAAAGCATAAACAAAAATCGGTCTTTTCTGGCCATGAAAATGGGGATGTCACACATGGTCATCGGTACCTGTCTACTGGTGACCTGAGAATTCAAGTTATTTTGAAAGAGTAGATCAGCATTAAAGCTGGTGAGTTCATAAGTATTTTAGTGTCATTGTTTGTATAAAAGTGTTTGATGTAAATGTGTGTAAGTGTTTGTAATAAATGTTTGTATCTCCTAGAAAATCCTATATTTTCTAATAAAAGGAGCCTTCTACCAAGGCCCGAATGTTCTGTGTGTTGTTTGTTTGTAAAAGTGCTTATCTTTACCAACAATGACTATCATTACCAAAATATTGTTCACATTTCCGTTTATGTGAGAAGATCACAATGTGAATGCAATGGGAAAATAACGATGTATTGTAGTATTATATATAAGTAACTACCAATGTACTAACTACCTTAAACCAGTTTGTTAATTAAGGTAAAATGTGATATGATTGTAACCATACTTGATCGACTAGTAAACCACCGCACTCGAAGACGTCGAAATGGTATGACAGTCGTCACCCGTAGACCTGCAGGTCCCACTGTAGCTAGCAGCAAGGTGTAGGACGATCAGTCCTATATAGATCTATACACAAATTCACGCTCTCCATCTAGGAGACTCTGGTTACAAAATGTGACAGAGCAGTAGACTGCTATGCCATGAAGTAGTGGCTCACATTAATGTTATAGTATTCTTGTATTTGTATAGTATGTTCTAGTGTTTTGTATGTTCTCTCTGTTCTAGTGTATAGTATGTTCTCTTTGTATAGTGTAGTGTATGTTCTCTTAGTTTCTCATCATAGTATGTTTGTATTGACTCATGAATGAACTGACTCTTGTATGTTTCATTGTACTAGAAGTAGTGAGTAGTAAATCCCTAAACTATACCTATTATAGTTTACTAATAATGTGGGTTGAATGTCTAAGTATGTTTGTACACCTTTGCTACCCAAAGGTGCTAGACTGAAGTAAGAACTTTTATATCTATACATATATACATAATATATAACTAAGATTCAAACGACACTCGGACAAATAACTAGATACCCTAAGTCCACAACCAAACAAGGAACAGAAAATAAAGTGAGTTATCAGTCCTAAGTCCTTTCAACCTTACTTATATAATTATATCTATATAGACATTATTTTGACAATATATAAGTTTAAAAGAGTTTAATAAAAGTTTAACATATTAAAGAGTTGTAACCATTTGAATGGCAACGGATGACTTGATGTCAATTTATTAAATGTTTTGAAGAGTTTGATTGATAAAACAGTTTGAAGTATAAGAAAATCCACTTGTTTGATAGTTATTAATCACATGTGATTGATATAATAACTATGATGTTTCTACTTGTATCCCCCCATAAAAGCATTTTAAATCATTTAAAATATAAGTTAAGGGGGGTATGAACTCACCTGTAGCGAGTGATGCGAATGTAAAATCAGTATAGGATGCTAAGTGTCCAGTGAAGACTTGAGCACAGACGGATCCTATTAAGCATATAATTAGTTTGAAGTGTTAAGGACTAGGAAACACTTATGTTGAAGTGTTACAATCACATATGATTGCACATAAAGGGTATATGACCACACATTGGTGTGTACGACCAGAATGGTATGTTTCATGTGTATGTACGCCCAGAGTGTACGACCCAATTGGGTGTGCGGTCGCACACTCATGGTGAAACATGCCAATAGGTGTTTTAAAGTCCTATTAAGCATCTAGGAAGTGTTTTTTGACCAATGCTTAACCTTAATGGAAGTTTATTACCATTTTGGACCTCAAAAAGGGTGTGTACAGCCACACAAGGAGTGTACGGCCGTACACCCTTGATGATCTTGTAAAAATTGTCTATTTCATGGTTAACATCAAGAGTTTCTAGTACGTAACAAGCTATGGAAAGAGTACTCATGTGTTAGAAGCTTGAAAGGGTGTTTAAGGTCCAAAAACTTAGTGTGTGTATTCTTGGTGTTTTTGAAGATCTAACCCAAAAAGATGAATTTCATGGATGAAATCAAAGGGTGATGCTAGTTAAAGTCGTGTATCAACTAATCAAAGGAAGCAAACACTTACTTATTTGAAGATCAAAGTGTAAATATTGGAGATAGTTGAGAGAGAAATCTAATTTCTAGGCTTGTAAGAGTGTAAAGTGATGAAAAATGGAAGGATACATCATATATACACATGAGTGTACGGCTAGGTTGGGTGTACGGCCGTACACCCATGTGTGCGGTCGCCCACACCTCATGAAGGGGTGTTTGGCTCAATTGAGAGGGGTTGAACTCAAATACACTCATCCCTAAACCCATACCTTGATTATACTAGGCTTAGAACACTCAAACAGACCCTAAATAGTGGTAACAGATAGCAGAAACAAATCTGACTTTGATTGAGTTGAATGGTTGTACAAGATAGAAATTTCGGGTTGTCACATATTTTTACTCCTCTACTTTGTAAAATGCATTTTCCACCCCTTTTATTTTCTGAAATTTTATTTTGACCCCCTCTACTATATTTTGTGAGACATGGGGATGCAATCCTAAAGATTCATTTTGGAGATAAAAAAATATTTTTAAAATGCAACACAATTAAAAATTTTCAAAAAAAAATTAAAATACTATTTTCGTTATTTATGTTTTATAAAAAAAATTACTATTTTTTTTAAAATATATGTAAAATATTCTAATAGAATATTCTAGTATAAAAATTACAACAAAACTGTTAGAATAATCACATTTTCTATTAGAGTAGTAGACTATAAATATTCAAACAATTTTAATAGAATATTAGGATATTTACAAATCATAAAAATTGTAGAATATTAGAATATTTTAACATATCTAACAATTCTAGTAGAACACTAGAACATTCTAAAAATTTAACAATTCTAGTAGAATACTAGAATTTTTCCGATTGGGGAGGTGAATATCACAAAATCCATCAATATTTTCAAAGATTAGGTATCTCCCATCGTGTGTCCTGCCCACACACGTCTCAACAAAACGGTACAGCCGAGAGAAAACATTGACATGTCATTGAAACAAGTTTAGCTCTCCTAGCTCACTCTTCTCTTCCTTTGCATTTTTGGGATGAAGCATTCTTGACTGCCTGTTATTTGATAAATTGACTACCTAGTCGTGTCACAAACAATCTTGCACCCATTACCCAATTGCTTAAAATCACTCCTGACTACTCGTTCCTTCGGAACTTTGGGTGTACATGTTGGCCGAGTTTACGTAAATATAACACACACAAACTTGAATTTAGATCAAAACTTTGTGTGTTTCTTGGTTACAGCTCAATGCACAAAGGTTACAAATGTTTAGATAGAAACACAGGTCGCATCTACATCTCTCGTGATGTTGTCTTCGATGTATCACGTTTTCCATTTGCTAATTCATCTCATACATATGTTCATCTTCCAAACTCAAGTGTTGTGTCATTTCCTCAATCTGAACCGGTTGTTTTAAATGATCATATGACTAACCATGATTTATCTATTCTATCTACTAATAATTAGAATGCAGCTACAGCTCCATTACCGTCAATCCAGGGCTTCCAAACCAATGAAAACACCGTTCAACTCAACCAAATGTGACACAAGATGCCTCGACACCACCAGAAACACCAGAAACCTTACCTACAACCGCTACAGCTCCGGTTCCCTCTGAACCGGTTTCTCCTGTGCAGTCATCCCCAGCAGCTCCGGTTACTGTTTCGAACCCAACAACTGCTCCCTCAGGTGTTGTCACTCGTGGTCAACTGGGTAAAGTGTTTCCTAAAAAGTATAATGACGGAACCATTCTTTATAATCCTAACAGGAGAGCATTTTTCACTACTCCCACTTCTCATAAGCGAGCTCTGTCTGATTCATCTTGGTACAAAGCAATGAAAACAGAATATGATGCTTTGCATGCAAACAAAACATAGGTTCTTGTTCCCAGACCTTCTGGTGTCAATATAGTTGGATGTAAATGGATTTTTAAAGTTAAACAAAATCCAGACGGTTCCATTGACAAGCACAAAGCACGTTTGGTTGCTCGTGGCTTCACTCAGCGATATGGTATTGACTATCTAGAAACGTTTAGTCCCGTTGTCAAACCCGCAACGGTAAGACTGATTCTCTCTTTGGCTGTTTCTCGCAAGTGGCATCTGCGCCAAGTCAACATCAACAATGCGTTTCTTCATGGTCTTCTACATGAAGACGTATACATGAGTCAACCCCCTGGATTTTAAGATTCCAACAGACCTCATTATGTGTGTAAGCTTCAAAAGGCGATCTACGGTCTTAAACAATCACCTCGTGCCTGCTTCTCCCGTCTCAGTGAAAAACTGCATCACCTTGGTTTTCAATCCTCCAAGGCTGATACTTCCCTTTTTCTCTTCAATCATGATGGAGTTGTTATTTACATGTTGGTCTATGTCGACGATATAATCATTGCCGGTTCATCAAAACAAGTGGTCGATAAGCTTGTCTACGTGTTGTCTTCCTCATTTCCACTTAAAGATTTCGGTCGTTTAAATTATTTTCTAGGGTTTAAAGTTGTTCACAATTCAGGGGGAATCACATTGCTTCAACATAAGTATGCCACTGACTTACTATATGGTGCCCACATGGAGAATTGTAGAACGGTTTCAACCCCTATGTCTGTCATAGAAAAACTAGCTAGTAACTATGGAAGACCACTTGCTGAAGAAGATGTGTTCAAATACAGAAGCATGTTTGGGGGTTTACAGTATCTCACGCTAACACGACCTGATATCTCCTTTGCAGTAAACAAGGTATGCCAATACCTTTCGAAACCTACCGATCTGCACTGGGAAGCCGTCAAAAGAATTTTGAGATATGTTAAAGGAATTGTATCTACCGAATTAAGAATTAGACAATCAAAATCCATGTTATTAAGTGTGTTCACGGATGCAGACTAGGCAGGATGCTTAGATAATCGCAGGTCTACCGGAGGGTATGCTATATTTTTAAGTCCAAATTTGATCTCATGGAGTTCTCGTAAGCAGCCAACTGTATCACAGTCAAGCACATAGGCTGAATGCAAAGCTTTGGAAAACGGAACAACCGAAGCAACTTGGATACAATCATTACTTATGTAACATCCCGAAATTCAGGTAAAGTTATTTAACCCTTCTCTTTTGTCTAGTTGTCAAGATTAATCCTTGAGTGGAATTTGTGGCAAATGAGTACGCTGGGCGTACTAGAGAGTACGCTGCGCATACTCATGTGCTTAATTTGGACGCGGACTCGCCTAGGTACGCTGGGCGTAGCGGGCCCAGATGCAAACCCTAATATTTGGCTTGTGCCCTATATAAGGAATGCTAAGGCTTATTCCTCAGCCACCATATCAGAGAGTGAAACCCTAAGAGAGCCTTCCCTTTGTCCTTAAGCTTGTGTGTGAGTGTTTTGAGCTAAAAGTGCCTTGGTGTGTTAGTGAAGAAGGAGGAGAGGACCTTGTGGAGGCTAGGGCTTGAAGTGTAAGTTTGGATCTGAGGTCTTCAGAAGAAGGAGCTTCATCTAGAGGTATACAGCTCAAAACTTTCCTCTTTCTTTGGTATGATGTTGCATGGACCATTTCTAGGGTTAAAAGTCCCAAAGGTGGAGACTTTATGAGTAAAAAGGACTCCATGGACCTAGATATGTCCCATTTCAGTGATATTTGTGTTATAGATCCATAAAAATCCCAACTTGGTCGTTGTTATGGGGTCATGCTTGAGTTATGAGCTTTTCTAGGGTTGGAAACGGATTGTTATGGGTGTTAGTGACTTTTCCAGCCAAGCAATGGCTTAAAGTCACCAACTTTATGGACTAAGAGGCTTAGAAATGGTCAGATCTAGAAGTTGGACATGTGTATTAACTGTTTAAGACCCCAGGAGCTAAGGAGTCTGAAACTGGGAGTTACGCGGGGCGTAATCCCAGTACGTGCGGCGTAGGGGGTCGTGTTGCCCGTTTCTGTGAGATCACCGGGTACGCCCATCGTACAGGTTTGGTACATGCAACGTAAGCGGAGGGTTGACTTTTGTTGACTTTTAGGGTTTGGTCAACTTTAGAGTCCTTGAGCCATGAGAGGGGTAAAATGGTCTTTTACCCTTCTGAGAGTGCTAAGAGAGGGAGTAATCTAGCCTTGAGAGTTATATTGATTAAGAATGTTTACTCCATGTGATTAGGCGGAGGCTAAACTAGATTTTTACTGAGTTCGAGATTACCGAGTTACCTGAGGTGAGTCTTATCACTATACTTTACCAGAGAATGGTAATTAGAGTTAAGTAACAGAGTATATTGTATGTTTTTGTATGGTGTGATTTCTATGTGATTTGTGCTATGTATGATTCAGAGTTTACAGAGTTAGGACCAGAGGGTCCACAGAGATATGGGACTGGAGGGTCCCACTGAGACACTCTGACCAGAGGGTCATACAGAGTAATAGCCTCGAGTGGCTAATGTGTGTTGTATGTAGTATTTTGGGGAACTCACTAAACATTTATGCTTACAGTGTTGTGTTATGTGTTTCAGGTACCAGTGAGGATCGCGGGAAGGCGCCGGCATGATCAGTACACACATGAGGAGTTTTTACACATTATGATCTTAGGTTGTGTTTCTATGAAATGAGTTGTGATACAATTGATTTTTTATAATATTATGAATGAAAGTGTGTTTTTAAATTGTGAAAAATTATTTGAAAATTTTGGGTGTTACAACTTAAAGAATTGGGAGTTCATCAGCCAAGAGCTCCAGTGTTATGGTGTGATAATTTAGGTGCAACATATTTGACAGTCAATCATGTATTTCATGCACGAACTAAGCACATAGAGGTTGATTTTCATTTTGTCCGAGAGAAGGTAGCTATGGGTGCACTGGATGTCAGGTTCATTTCTTCCGGAGATCAAGTAGCTGATGGGTTTACTAAGCCAGCCACTCGAAACATGTTGGAAAGATTAAAATATAATCTAAACGTTGAAACGGTTACGATTGAGGGGGAATGTAAACAAAAGAAGATTTGATAGGAAGATAATATTCAAATATTTAAATGTTGTATAGATAAAATTTATCTCTTGGAGTTATCTTTGTATGTAACCTGCGTGTGTGAGTATATATATATATATATATATATATATATATATATATATATATATATATATATATATATATATATATATATATATAGGGTTAGGTTATATTGTTTTTGATAAGTATTGTGTGCCCATGTAAATGATTGTAGGCCAATCATTTGTGGTAATTTAAGAAAGTGATTTTCTCTTTAAATTAAATATAAAAAATCAAATAAATGGGGTTTAATCTATTGACCGGTCAAAAAATGGTAGAATGGTATTTTGCCCCGTCATTTAATTAGGAAACGGTGGATAATATGGAATGATCAACCGATAATCCCAAATATCTCGCTTACTCTCATAATCAAGAACCAAAACCCTTAGGAGGTTGAAAAACATTCCGATTTATTGTAATCATTCTTGAAAAATCGGAAGATCGTTTGTAGGTTTTCCCTATAAATATCGACATTTAACCCTAGAAGAAGAAATCGACATTTGGGGGTTATGTTAACGGTATTCTGCAACAATGAGGAGTACACGATCTAGTTCATTTAAGTCAAAGTTCAAGAACATAGTAGAAACGACGTTGAATCTTGAAGACGACAATGATGATTCCGTTGCTGAACTTGAAGGTAATAATTTTTTTTGTGTTATTTAATGTTTATTTAGTTCGAAAAATGTAGTAGAATTTAGGAAGTGTTTTTGAAAATCTTTTATATGCATGTATGATTTGTTTTCTGGAAGAAAAAATGTGTCATTTTTTCGTATTTTATTAAGAGTAGTTACTGTGTTTGGTATTCGACAAGAATGTTCTGTTTATATGATCGTGGCCATGGTTGTTATTCTGCTAGAATTAGTACATGGGGGAATATGAAGGGCGTTGGGAGTGTGGTCTTACAGGTAAAATGCCTGCTGATGTGAGTGCTACAATTAAGCTAAGGATGAAATACATGGCAAGATTGTTGACATCTGATTTCAATAAGTTCAAGAGTATGATAGTTAAAGATTTTGAAGCGTTTTTGTAAGCTTGATATTTTGGAACAAGATATGCTTCTAAGAGAGTCAGCTGAAAACAGGAAGAAAAAAAGAAAAACAAAGGGTCGTAGGTAAGAATTTGGCGTGGTGTTTAATAAGTTGACAGATAAACTTTGATATGTCATGAGCTGAACTTGTTTTTTTGAATGTTGAAACATGAATCTGCCTTATGTTAGATGTTTGAAATAGTAGATTGTCTATCAGACGTTATGAAGTAATGTTATCAGTAGTATTCGATATATGTTATAATGGAATGTTAATTTTCGTATAATGGGTGTCTTGATGCGTTGTTTAAAATCTGGGATGTTGATGTTGCGCATTGTGAAAATCAAAGGTTCTTGTTAGTAATGTAGTTTTCATATAATGCAAGTTAACATTACTAATGCATGTGTTGATGTTTTTTTTGTTTCTAATAATGTTGTTAATATAATTCAATGTTGTGGTTAATAATGTTTTGTGACTATTGTGACTAGAATATTTTTTTTTACAAATTATATGATGATGATGCAAGGTAGTATTTGTTATGATTCTGTTAGAATACATTATGTAGATATTATGAAATAGAATATAAATATAATGAATTCTTGTCTGCAAATTGCATGTATCGTTTGTATATTACAGTAAATAATAAAACATTTTTGTTAACATTAAAATCAATCTTAAAATGATTGAAAGAAGTTGTATATGTTGCTGTAAGTTATACAATCGATGGAAATTTTGTATTATAATTTTTGAAAATAATGAATTTATATAGTCGATGGAATGAATTTTTGTATTACGTTTTATGAGTATTTTTAAGTAATAAGATAATATAAATATTGTTATGTTGATTGACAATGTCATCGTCAATAGTAATAAAAGTGAATACTTTATTGAACGACATAAAAGATAACAATAAGTGTGAATCGACAGAATTAAATCAAATGTCATTCTAATAAACTCAAAAAAAAAAAACAAGGAACTTATTTCTTGGTGTTCTTTAGAGGATAATTTCTTTTGTCATGATGAACCATCTGTTCACATGTAGCACATTTTCTCTTAGGTTTCGAGATTTCCTTCTCTATCATCTCTTTTGTAGATTTTAATCTTTTCCCACGACTACCACAGCCTTTATTACGAATATCTGTAGGATTCTGAATGTCATTAACATCAAATTCTACATCAGGACAAACCACACCTAAAAGCTGCTTGAAATGATCTGCTCTGGTCGGTAGATCATGATTTGGACAGTCGTCTACGAATTTTTTTTCAAGTTATTCTGTTCGTCGAGGTATAACTTTAACTTTGCTGCATCGTGGCTCAAAAAAGACACACACAACGGTCAACAGTTGAAAAAATATCAATAGCAGTCATGTCGGAAGTAGAATCGGCGAAAGAATTAGTGAAGCGTCTTTTCAGTAATTCTGTTGGAATGACATCCCTACGCCAACGTTTCAAAATGTACTTTTCAGGAATTTGTTCGATGCCATAAAACTTAAACACACAGAATATGTGTCTGCATAAGATACCTAAATGTTCAAAATGCATACAAGTACATTTGAACGAACCATCTTTGGTTGAGTGTGTGACCTGGAAAATATAAGATGATTAGTGAGAATAATTAAGTTGTAAATTTTTAGTGTTTAAATGTAAATGATAAAATGACAATTAATGTGAAAAAAAACATATCGTGTATTCAGTATCCCTTATAAGACAATCGTAATTGTATTTCTCATCTTTGTCATCAACATCGACATCATTTGTTTGCCTGATAGTTATGTTCTTTCTTTTCTCCATAACAATAATCGTGTCAACACCGTTGGAAGATATCACATTCTTTTGGAAACAATTATCTTCAGATCTTGATATCTCCTTCTGAACCTGATAAAAAATCTTTCGTGTATATACATTTGAAGCATGAGGTTCATACGGAGTACGGGTAATGAATTTAGGAAAAGCGGTGGCAGTATTAAAATCATTGAGAATTTTGTTATGTCGTTGTCATTCCATAACTGATTCAAATGTCATCATAAACATGACAAGATAAGAACCGGTTAGTGTCGTGGTTTGAAATGACCAATTCTGACTTTCAGACAGCGATGTAGTCCGCATAAGACCAGACATTGGAATGTGCTTGAAAAATGCGAGGATCCAAGATTTTCGCAATCCATACATTGTATTCATCCAAGTGTTATCAGTAATTTTAAACTCCTCCAACATCTGACGCCACACATTCTCGAATTCATGTGGTTCTAGCTTAGAATTCCAAATTATAGAGTGAAAACGCTTTCGAAATTTTTGATTGGTTGTTGCATCTTCAATTGATAAAATTTGTATAAATTCATTCTGTAAGAATATGATATCATGAAGGGAGAATGTGGAAAAATAAGTTTAGAGTCAGAACGAAAGTAAGAGTTAAACCAATTGATTCTGTCAGAATATGATATAATTGTATAATCATAACAAAAAGTAACATTTAAAGACAATGGTTTTGTCAGAATGAATTGATTCTGTTAGAATATGAGATAATGAATGCAGAATTTTAAAAGAAATTGTAGAATGATAAGAAAAATTAAGAGTTAATGCAATTGATTCTATTTAAAATAAAACATTCTGGCAGAATATGAAAAAACAATTGTAGAATCATACCAAAAAAATAAGAATAATATTCTTTTTATGCATACCTTATTTGGCAACTTCTTCGTTATATGCCACATACATAACCTATGATGTGCCAATGGGAAAACCTTATCTATAGCTTTTTTCAAAGCTGGATTTTGATCAGATAAAACCAATGGAGGTTGTTTTCTAAAAGCTTTCAAAAAAGCTCTAAGCAACCATTCATAAGAAACTCCATCTTCTTTACTTAAAAGACCAGCACCAAATGTTACACATTTTTTGTGATTGTCAATGCTAGTAAACGGTACAAAAACCATATCATACCTATTTAAAAAATAAAATATTAGTTTACATAAATGGAAATAATGAAATTCTTATTGAAAAGTATTAAAGGTTATAAATACTTATTCATGCTGAATGTGGCATCGAGTGATATAACGTCTCCGAATGAATTGTAATTATACTTTGCTGTTTCGTCAGCCCAGAATAAAGAATTCAATCTCTTGTTCGACACTTTATACTCAAAAGTAAATGATGGGACATTTTTCTTCCTATCATTCATCTTGTCAACAAGGAATTTCGCGTCCCTCCCACCTATGTAGCAATTAAGATTCCTCCTAGCATTCTTGAAATCAGTAACCAATCCACCTCGGACCAACCTGAAGAGCACTATACAGTCTATGTGCTTTTACAGGACCAATGTTCTGTTTTGACAAATTATGAATGAAAAATTCCTAGGAATAATCAAGTTTTCTTTTTGAACGAGATAAGTGCATATTGCCTTTGCTAAACAACTCATGATTATGTCGCTCTACAAAATCACTCACGACATATGTAAGAGTACCGGGAATTATTTCTAAAACAACTTTCGCTTTACAATTCCTCCTAAATAGATCTTTCCTTCTTTGAGTCTTCTTATGCTGAATATCTAGAGTATCTAGTTTACTAGTATTCGGATTACCTTCCCGATTGCACACAAGATGTCTATTTGTAATAATCCCATTTTTCATTTTTTGGACTCTTCCAAGCCTGACATCAAAACCAGATTCTAATGCATATTTTCTATACATTGTTTCTGCTTCACCATATGAATTAAATTTTGATGAAACTTTTGGTTTGATGTCGTCTAAAACAATCGGAGTCCAATAGAAGGTGCCACCAGGAGAAACATAATCATGAGTAACATGTGGTTGTCCTGCTTAAACATAGCAAATACAAAATTATTATGAAAGAATTATATAACTTTTATTTTGACACAATTTTATTTTTTATGTAAAAAAAAAAATCTGAATTGAAATTGGTACCTTCAATGAAATCAATATTAAACTCTGTATCTTCATGAGTAACATGTGGTTGTCCTGTTTAAAATAGAGAATACATAATCATTCTGAAAGAATTATATAAATATTATTCTGAAAGCATTAACTTTTTTCTGTAGCAACTTCAGTATCATGAATTGGATTTATTACCTTCACTTTAATCAATATTAACCTCTATGTCTTTATCAACTAAGTGATTTTCGTCTTCATCATTATTTGCGTCCTCTGTATGTTCAGCAATGAAAGTATTAACAATATAGAATCTGAAAATAGAATGAAAAATTAAACAAAAAATCAAAAAACTAACCTAAATTAGGATTACTGCTTTCTCCTGTTTGAAATCTGTCATTATATAGTGTATCATTATCAGGAAAATCGAAATCTTCAATTCCATTGCCATCATCACTAGCCAAATAATGTTCCTCATAAATATGATTATTGACATCTGGTTCTTGATCGCCCATTGCTAAGAAATTCCGAGAGTGTTTGTCTATGCTTTGTTAGTTGAAAAATCAAAATATTTAAAAATGTCATACAAACTAGATAGGGATGAAAACGGATTTCATGCAAATTAAAAGCCTTGATATTAGGGATCATTGATAAAAATAAATGATTCCGACTTGATTTTTTTTAAAAACATGATAAAGGGAAAAACATGAAAACGGTACTATATTCACATTCCAAATATAAAAAATTCCAACATTACATTATATTAACTACTTAACAATAAAATTATGTATTTTTTTAAAGAAAAGTTGCAGAATATTTTATTGACGAAAGTATTCTATTAGAATGATATATAAATATGCATTACAAAACTCTGCATGTTATCGGAATGAAATAATTCTATCAGAATACTATCGCAAGAATGACTTATAAAACATATCAATTTTTGTTAACTCGAATCAATGCAAGCATTAACAACTTTTGTTCACTCGACTCTGCTATGATATTTTATTGGAAAGATAACCTGTATGATCATATAACACATAAATATATCATAGAACACGAACATCTTATTAATTTTAACCATAATACTTAAAGAAAAACACATATAATTCATCAAACGACAACTTTATTACACTGAACTGAAACTTGATAATACCATATAATTCATCAAAAATTACTTTTATTTTACTGAAATCAAACTAAATAATATCTAAAAACGTCCAATTTGATGAATTTCTTGTAGTTTTATGATTTCTTCAATCCAGAAGGACAATTCCTGCTATCATGACCAACTCCAAAGCATGTTTTACATCTTCTTATTTTCTTCACAACTTTATTCACCGGATTGTTGGAATCATTGACATTACCCAAATCCTTCCCGGGATTTTGATCATCGTTTACCTGGAAGATTATCAGATTTAATACATCTGTATATATAAAAACAATAGAAGGGTGTGTGGCGGACGTTTGAAACAAAATCAGTATTATCGTTGACAGAAGCTTGTAAATATGTAGCAATACCTGGTTTTGATTTCCAGAATGAACATCCATCGAATGAGTAACACAAATTGATCGGCAGAGTATGTATTCGAGAATTGTGATCTGTGTTTGTGGATTGGACGTTAAAATCAATTATATAGAGAAAATTACATTAAAGATAAGATCCAGATTAAATAAGGAATTAAAATGAAAGATTACATAATTACCCTTATGGATTAAAAAAATTAATTAATAATTTGCTAAATTGTGATTGGTGCATTTAGGCACACAATACTTATTGAAAACATTTGAACCTAAAGATCTCAAATTGATCCATAATCTTGGTTTTACAGATATACTTATGTAGCCTGCGTGTGTGAGTATATATATATATATATATATATATATATATATATATATATATATATATATATATATATATATATATATATATATATATGGGAAAAGTGAATATGTGGCTGTCATGTATGTAATATTAGGTATAGAACCATCTATATTGACTTCATTTTGATTAAAAAAATAGATTTTCTTTCACACTTAGCTTCTTCTTATTGCTTTTGAACTCATATGATTGTTTATATTGTAATTAATCTCCAACATCTATGTATTTCGAATACGTTTTTTTATTAAACCTCTAGTAGAAACTTAATAACTTCCTTCGACACCTAGCTTGTGTATACTTGCATTGTTTGTTTGTTTGTTTTTTGATGGATTATGCGAAGCGATTTATCGAGTTTCTAATGAACAATTGCAATCTTTCATTACAGTTTTCTGTAATAAATTTCAATATACTGAACTACATGTAGTTGATAAAATATTCTTATATACGGTTTGTGGTGCAAAAATTAAACTTATAAAACTCCATGAAAAATATATACCAAGCCAATTATAAGGTCTAATAGAGGATATAAGAAATATGATAGAGATATTTGATTGAATTTTGTTAAAATTATGTAGTTTTTGATGGTTCTATACCTAATATTAGGTACATAACAGTCACGTATTCTCTAAGCCCTATATATATATTATACATGTTGAATTAACAAACGTATTTGCCACACACAAGACCCGTAGGTATATATATATATATATATATATATATATATATATATATATATATATATATATATATATATATATATATACGGGTCTTGTGTGTGGCAAATACGTTTGTTAATTCAACATGTATAAAATATTTATAACACGTTAGTCATTAACAAAAGAGTAAAAGACCCATAGTTTAAAATTATTTATTATAACTGTCATTTAACTTGCCTGTATTGGAGTTTATGATGCAAGTTACAAAAATTATTATTTAAAGATAATTTAATCAAACTACCAATTTTATCCCGATTGATTTTATATCTGTAAAACCAAGATTATGGATCAATTTGAGATCTTTAAGTAATTTCCCTCCCCATGATTTCTTGGATGTGTCGCTGGATTTTTGCGGAATTCTTGTTTACTGTTGTTTGTTGCTTTGTTCGTGTACGATATTACTGAAATGCATATAGCATCTTTTTTTTTTTTTTTTTTTTTTTTTTTTTTTTTTTTAACGTCGTGTTTTTAGAAATTAAAGAAAAGGACGAAGGTTTAGAGTCAAGATAAATTTAGATTCCCTCTATATCTATGAGGTGTATTAATGTTTTGTGATTTATGTTTCATTTTATAGGATCATGAATGACCATTGACTTTCTTGCGTAATTGTAAATTATTCATTCAACCTTACCATGATAATATGTTCTTTGATATTCAAATAAATTTTGTACAACTTGACTTTATTCTTGTAACTTGTTTATTAAATATACATCGTAGACATCTAATAATAAGTTGAATGTATTAAAAAACAAACATTTCTTTAACGTTTAGTAACCCAAAGTATATGTCAAGTGAATCATTGAAGTTTGTGATTTATATAAACTAAACTGGATAATCTTTTTATGGTTGTGTTTGAATGGAACAAAAATGTTAATGTCATAAAATAAAATGCCAATCAATGATATTTTGTTTGTTTTTTGGGTCACCTAAATTTTAATTGCGGTCATTAGGTAATGAGTTCTCCTTACAACATTAAAATGGATTTCCACCACTTAATTTTTTCATATTAATTGTCAAAGTTGACCTATCTCTATTCTAATAAAAGAACAGTTTTAATATCATTTTAACATGTGTTATCATACTAGGCTTCCTAATTAATACACATTTTATTCTTTTTTTTGTTATGTGTCATCATATTAAACCTCTTAATTAATGCATGCTACTTGTCAACCTATTAATTCTTTATTTCAAATTTTAAAATTTTCACTTTAATTACAATAAATTAATAACAATGCAATAAAAATTAAAATAAAATTAATACAAATTATAAGGTGATATAATTTCACATATTTATTTAAATTAACGATTATAATTGATTAATAATTTTGTGTTCTAACTATTAAAATTTAACTAATTTTGTAGTCGTGGTTTCACGGGTTATAAACTAGTGTGAATAATATAAATGACCAAATTATGACATATTGGATGTCATAGTAGACACGTTGAAGGATTAACTATTCAATTTCAATTTACCTTATTAAAATCCGCCAAAACGATATAATAAGAACTCAACAAGTTGTTTATTGGTCTACTACTCTACTAATTATACACAACAATCAAATACTTTTTAACTAAATAATTTGTTTCATTTCAATCTACAATGATAATTTTTAGAGTAAATTATATTGAGAAATTTTATCAAATAACCAAAAGGAAGGGGGTGTTTGAACATTTTGACCATGAAAATTTGAGTTTTGTAGAATTACCAAGGGATTCTCAGAGGGGGCTTTGCAAAAGTCTTTTACCTTCTGAGAAATGTGAATAGTAACGAGGAATTGAGGTGATAGGGGAAAAAACAAAAAAAAAGGTTTGTTGCATAGTTCCTTAGAAGGGGCTCTGAGGAAAGGTGGCTAAGACTCTGATGATCTGTTCTTCATCAGCACACCTCTGAGGAACTGTTCTTCGGCTAATGAAATCCCGATTTTTGTCATGGTTAGCCAAAGAACAGTTCCTTAGAGGTGTGTTGGTGAAGAACAAATCCGCATAGCCTCAACAACCTTTCCTCAGAGCCCCTTTGAGGAACTATGCAACAAATCGTTTTTTTTCGTGCCACCTCAATTCTTCGTTACTATTCAAATTCCTCATAAGCTAAAAGGCTTTCGTAGAGCCCCCTCGATCCATTGGTCATTCTAAAAAACTAAAATTTTCATGGTCAAAATGTTCAAACACTCCATTCCTTTTGGTCATTTGATGAAATTTCTCAATTATATTTTCCCCTGAATTTAGCTGATTTCTTTGGTTTTGATTTTTAAGAGATTTGGGTTGCAATTTTAGTCCTTATTTCACTATTTTCTTTTTAAACATTTTTGGTCTTTGGTCCTCAAATTTAACGACTAGTCTTTTAAATATCAAAATAATGTCTATTTTACCGCTGTCCTCTTTATTCCTTCATCTACTTCGTGTCCAAATAAGAAAATCCCTAACATCAATGCACAATCCAAAAATTAATCCAAATTAATACTTAAAAATTCAAAAATGTAAATAAAAAAAATTTAAAAACAAAAATACAATCAATTAATGTTACTTTCCTAACACACATATATGTTTATTTTCAAAATCATGGATTCAATTTTAAGGTAGAGAAACACACCTTGGTAGAGTTATTACATGGTTCCTAAGACAAAGTAAATTGGTCCATTATGATCCTATATAAAATTCCAAATTGGTATTGTTCGTAGTTTGGTCTCCAAGGTCAAAATATTGTTATCTGTGGTTCTTGATAAGTCAGGTTTATTTCATTTTATAGCAACTCCAACCATACTTTTACTTTTACATTTTATTTTTAAAATGTAAATTAAAGTTTAGAATGGTTTATCTCCGACCCTACTGTAAAATCTATTTTACACTACAAAAAGAGAGTATGTGGGAAATGATATCATTTAAACTCCAAATTGAAAGTGTCGTTATTCATTTATATGTTTATAGAATGTAAAATATAATTAAGTTGTAGCTTTTACTCTAATCTATAAATAAAATATAATGAGATCGACAAAAATATAGTGGGAATGGAGATGCTTTGAAAAAGAAAGTGAAGGGAGGAAGAATGGATAAAATTGTTATTAATTATGATATATTGAACATTTTAATAGTTAAAATGAAGGGGCAAACAAGTTCTTCTAAGGAACAAAACCAAAAATATGATTTAAACACAAATACTAAAATATAATTTAATCTAAATATTATACTCGTTATGATATTTTTATTTCATTGTGGATAAGTTCAATGATTGTGGATGCTCTAAATATCAACTAAACATAATAACCAAAAAGTTTGAGGATAAGATCAATGATTATGGATTCCTTAAATATATGTTAATGTTTTTAGTTTATTGATTTATGATGATATCATACAAGAATGTATTGGAAATTTATGCATACCACTCCTCTTGTGTATCCTCTAATATCTATATAAATTCAATGTTATTGGTCTATCAATAATATCACGTCGACTTTTGTAATTATCTTTGTTGGCAAATTTAGGGTTTGTGGTGGAGATCTGGATACCAACTTGGATCGTGATATCACTTTCCGAACTGATATTTCTACCCTATGCCTGAGTTACAAGAAATTCAGCCTAGCATAATCCAAGCGGACACTTACGCTTCTAGGCACATAAAACGTAAACCAATATTCTAAAGGGTTCTGTGAATGTGTGATGAAAAACGAGAGCTAAAGAACATAACCACCTTCTGGAAAGGAAGATTTGTTAATATATTAAACACGATTAGGGTTTCATTAGGGTCGGGCTGTCATTAGTTGCTTTGGAAGCAAGTAATATTAATCCGGATTAAGGTTACCAAAACTAACGAGTTTCGTTAGTTTTACCATAATCACCCTCAAGAAATTGAGTTTTCCATAATATTAATCCGGGCTCTACACCTTAGACCCCACTAGGGGCACTGCCCCTAGACCCCGCCAAAGGGACCCCCGACTAGTCGTCGAACCGGCTTCTGACTTGATCTTATACATGTGTGCACTCCGCACAGCCCCGTACATGGATTAGAGTACAAATCATGAAGCCCCTTAGCTCACATGTTAGTTCCAGTTACTTAAAATGACATTGTGACACTAAAATCACCAACAATCTTTACATCAATAAATTATCAACAAGGTCGTATTGTAGATTGTATTAACAATTTAATTATATATAATTTAAACATTAGTAATTCATCATAAGATTTGCTTAAATTTTTAATTTATAATATATAATATATAACCGGAAACAATAAGCTTAATAAGCTTAATGTAACTGTCCAATTATCATATGTGTTGGAATCCTAAGCTTGAGGATCAAGCAATCTAGTTTTAGGAAACTATTTTACAAGTCGGTTCTTAGTTTCCTAATTACAATATAATACAAGTCGGTCATTAGATCTATATATACATATCTTAATCGAGTTTTAGGATTAAGAATTCATAATTGTAACACAAAGGTTTTGAGTGATTTTTCCTTTTAATGAAAGAGTTTGTTTGATTAATTGTGTCTCAATTTTATCTTGAATTGGTATTAGAGCCAAGGAATCGAAGGCTGTGAGATCGATTTTGTTACCTGTTGACAAGCTAGGTCAACATGTCGGATGTTGAAGATGGTGCATAGCCTCCTCTGGTGAGAATCAAGGAGGTCGGAGCGACTTTTGTTGTTTGTCTGATGCTCACACCCACCAATTACACTGTTTGGTCCTTGCGTGTGATGGTGATGCTTAGAATTCACAAGGCTTGGACTGTGATTGATCCAGGAATAGACAAGAACGAGGAGAATATTACCTTGTTATGGGGTAGCTTTATCAGTAGTTTCCAGAAAGCTTGATAATGTAGATTGGCGATGCCGAGTCTTCGAATGCTCTATGGGAATCGATCAAGGATCGCTATGTAGGGGCTAATAGGGTGAAAAGAGGTAATATTACAAACCCTAAGCATCGATTTCGACAGGCTGAAGCCTTATGGGTGAAAGTTTTAAAGTTTTTTTTTTATGGTTAAGGGGGAGGTTTTTCTGGGGGCTCGAGAATACAAAGTAGTGGTGGTGTTTGGCAAAAAATTGTTGGGTCTATTAATCATCTTCATGAGAGTGGTTTACTGCCTTCAAATGCCATGGCTAGAGTGACCGGTAATGGAGTTACTATTTGGTTTTGGCACGATGTCGGTGCTTGGATGTTCCTATTATGGTGCAATTCGGAAGATTGTTTGCACTAGCTTCAAGTCAAAATTCTTTAGTTAGAGACTATTGGTCGCCGATGGGTTGGGTTTTTGCTTGGCATCGTGATATTAGAGGAGGGGTTGAATAGGATCAGCTTGCGAGTTTCATGTCTTTGTTGGATGGCTTTCAGCTTGGCACGGATTCGGACGAATGGGTTTGGAATCTTGATAATTCGTGGTGCTTTTTGGTTAAATCGACTAGGAATTGGATCAATGATTTGAGACTTTCGTCGGGTTCCTTGCCCACTCGATGGAATCGCTCAGTTCCTATTAAAATAAATGTTTTTATTTGGCGTTTATTGAAGGATAGGCTCCTGTTAGGTCGAAATTGGTGGAGAAAGGGGTGGATCTTGACTCGGTTTTGTGTCCACTGTGTAACGATGCTACTGAAGACGTGTTGCACTTGTTTATTCAGTGCACAATTGCAAGTCAAATTTTGAGGCAGGTTAGTTGTTGGCTTGATTTGGATATCCCTATTTTTGTCACTATGAGAGACATGATAGATTGGATTGATACGAGGCCTAATGTTATACAACAATGGTTGATTGTTGACTCGGTATTTTCTGTGGTCATTTTGGTGCTTTGGACATTCCGTAATAATATTTTGTTTAGTAGTAATAAGCCTAGAAAAGATAGGATTTTTGATTCCATTGTTGATAATTATTGTTAAAAGATCATCAATTCCTAATGAAATGGATGTGGCGGTAGCTTGTCGGAAACCCAAAGTCTTTAGCAACTTGTAACAACGTAAATTTTTCAAACCAAATTTTCATTTCTTTAAAACATAATTTCATTCAAGACAAATCAAAATCCAATGTAACATAGTCGTAATACAAAAACATGTCCACCCCAAGATCAATCATATCTAAATCCATCTGAGTGTGGGTGTACGAGTCATGCCGATGCCTTCCCATAGTCCTCACTAGTACTTGAAACACATTACACATAAACACTGTAAGCAAGAAGCTTAGTGAGTTCCCCAATATACCACTTACACACATACGCCTTTCCAGACCATACTCCACACAACCTTCTGGTCCATGTGTCTCAGGGGACTTCTGTCCCAACCCGGTAAACCTTCCGGTTCTACCCGTGTCGACCTTCCGGTCCATAACTCCCCGACCTTCCGGTCCACATCATAATGCCTTCCGGCCCATAACATAATGCCTTCCGGCCCATATCGAACATAGCATACAAATCACATGCATAGCGCATACAAAATAGGAAACTCATACAATGCATATATCTCATAACATACTAGACCTTCCGGTCACGCATAAGTACCCTTCCAGGTATAGTATAGTGAGAAGACTCACCTCGGGTATCTCGGATGATCTCGCACACGAATCTACTGGTCTAGCCCCCGCCTAATCACATACAAAATATCCTCAATAAGTAATAGCTCTCAAAGGCTAGATTAAACCCCCTTCTATGAACCTTTAGAAGGGTAAAAGATCATTTTACCCCTCCTTGACTCAAAAGTCCAGCTGTTGACCGAAATCCTAAAAGTCAACGAAAGTCAACGATCTCCGCTGACCCTACTCGCCGAGTGGACTAAGGTGACTCGTGAGTACACGCATGTCCTCGTCGCCCCTGGTTCTCCCTTGACTCACTGAGTCAACCCTAAACTCCACGGGTCGACACAGATCACGAGTCGCGGGGTAACCCGACTGTACTCGCCGAGTCCTCCCATAACTCTAAGGCTATGATTAATTGGATTTTGTGGCTTCAAAATCCTACTCAGTCTTAATGATATGTACCCCTAACATCTTGCTAGTTTTGTCTTAATATATTTGTTTCCTACCGTTTAAAAAAAAATGTGCTTCCAAGCAAAACTTTTTGTTTAAATATAACAAAAACAGTGAAATTTTTGTAATAGAAAAAACACATTTTATTAGAACAAAATAAACACAATTTATCAGAAAACAAATGTAACGTTTTCAAAGTCAGCATTTGACATCCCTGCGATTACTAGAGGTTAAAAATCCTGCATTCCGTACATTGTTTTGGTTACAAGAATTTTTCCGTTTGGTCCCTCCTCCATAATCTGTCCCCATGATCTATCAATTACACGACCATCACTATCGAATTCATAGTTATATCCAGGATCATACTTACCTTATTCCAGGTCGTACATCTCAATATCATCGTAATCCTCATCCTCATCCTCGGTGACACTATCTTCATCGAAGTTTTCATTGCGTCTTTCACAAGCAGCCTCCTTCAACATCGAGTATCCGACGACATCATTACTAAATCCACGGGAAAAATACACTGTTTGTGGAACAAGATATTTCTAGTTGTAAATACTCCACGGCATTTCCGTTTGGCCAATTGTTGCGGCTACAGTCGGGCGGAGATGGCGGCTGATGTGATTTCGGATGGAAGAACCGTTGGATCGGATCATCAATCTGGATGACATATTCAATTGTAAGAGAATGGCGGAGGCGGAGGCGACGGCGAAACGTTTAAGGTTCAAGGTTTTTGAAGGAGGAGGGTTTTAGATTTAGGCAATGTTTTTTATGGGCCGATCGAGATCCAGAGCAAGTAATTCAGCCCAACGATAACGATCTCATAACCGATGAACAAATCCTTCCCCAATTCGTTTTTTTCCATCGATTCTCCATGATTCTTCTACTTTCTTGACCAGATTCTTTAGCAGAATTGTTTACTAGTTTGTTTTAGGACAATCGGTAATCCTTTAGCTACAAGCACTACAAGAATACCAAGCTATCCCGATGACAGCTATCCCGACGACAAAAGTCGTCGTTACAGGGCACCCTATGCCGACGACAAGTTGTCGTCATATCCTTTGAAACTTTTGACCAATTTCCTTTGACCACTATATCTGTGCCGACGACGCGTCGCCATAGGTTTGGTGGGAACGACGAAAATGTTGGCGGTAATCTGAAAATCTGTGCCGACGACTTGTCGTCGGTATAGGTATAAAAAAACCTATTTTCCATTTATTTTTATTCCATGTGCCAGAAAAACTGAACGACGTAGTTTTAGGAAAGGGTATCCCGACGACTTGTAGTCGACACAGGTTTTTTAATTTATATATATATATATATATTTTTATTTCAGGAATAAATGATACGTCGTCGTTTATGGAGACCCTATACCAGCGACATGTCGTCGGCATAGGGGTATACCCTAACACAGATACGCAGACTTCTTTCATTTGCACACAGCGACTCTTTCTTCAACCTTTCCTCCCAGGCGACGAAATCAACTACCCATCGAAGATATCCGACGATTAACCCATTTCAAGGTTGTTTCTACCCCTAATTTGTTATTTATTGTTGTTTGGTATTGATTTTTACCCCTAATTTGGGGTTTTTTGGTGTGTAGGAACCGGCGGTGAAGCTCCACCGCCGACTGCTTCAACCTTCCACCGAAAGTTTATTGTCGACGACATCCTCTCTGCCACCATTGGAGTTGCTCACTGGTATGTATTGAAACCTTGTGTATTTTTTTTTCTAATTTGATGTTGCCGCCTGTGGCCACCACCAGCCACCACCGGAGGATTACTGCTTCTTTGACTAGCCAGAAAAGTTGAACATCACACAAGAACAAAACTGAGGTTAGTTTTTTTTTTCTTCTAATTTTTATTGAAATTGAATTTGAATTGTGTTGAAATTGAAATTGAATTGTGTTGGAATTTTTATTGAAATTGAATTGTGTTGAAATTGAAATTGATCCTCCTTTGATTATATAATTGTATTGTTTGTTTTGTATATATATGTGATTGTGTTGTTGTTTGTTTAGGTTTATACTTTAAACAAACTAATTGTATGAAAATGATATTGTTTAGGTTGGTATATGAAATTGATATTGTTTATGTTGGTATATGAAATTGTATGAAATTGATATTGTTTAGGTTGGTATATGAAATTGTATGAAATTGATGTTGTTTAGGTTGGTATATGAAATTGAAATTGTTTAGGTTGGTATGAAATTTTATGTGATCTTTGTTTAGGTTGGTATGAAATTTTGTATGATTGTGATCTTTGTTTAGGTTGGTATAAAATTTTATGTATAAAATGTAAAATATGTATGGTTGTGTTTAATTTGTTTAGTTATTAATAGCAACATACTTTTTTTTTTTTATCTTTTTAATAAAAGTATTTTATTTTCATTTCTATTTGAAAGTTATAACCTAAAACAAAATAATAAAATTACGTTATTATTAAAAGTAATATTAAAAGTATTTTTTTATCTTGTTTATGGTACTATTAAAAGTAATATTAAAAGATGGGTCACTTGACCAACTTTTTTTCATCTATTATTATAGCAGGTCTTAAATAATTAGAAATTGTTACATCTCTTAAAAATTTGGAATTTGGAATGAACCATCTTAATGTTTTAAGCAAACTAATAACCTTTAATGTCAACATACAAGATAAAAAAAAATAATAATAATATTAAACTAATAAAAATATGTTTATTAAGTCAAAAATATTTAAACTATAAAAGTTATTAATACCAACATACTTTTTTTATCTTGTTAATTAAAGTATTTTATTTTCATTTCTATTTGAAAGTTATAACATAAAACAAAATAAAATGTATATATACTACAAAAATATTTAATTAAAGTATTTTACTATCATTTCTATTTGATAGTAAAAAGTTTATTAAGTAAAAAATATTTAAACTACAAAAGTTATTAATAACAACATACTTTTTTTATTTTTTTATTAAAGTATTTTATTTTCATTTCTATTTGAAAGTTATAACATAAAACAAAATAATAAAATCACGTTGTTATTAAAAGTATGGTGCAATAAAATCACGTTGTTATTAAAAGTATTTGTTAAAAATGCAGGAATGGTAATGTACTAAATGTGTAAAATAGAAAGAAAAAAAAAAACCAAACAGTACCTATCCCGATGACATGTCGTCGCTATATGTAACACCAAAAATTTCAAAACAATTTTTCATTTAAAAATAATCGTTTAATTATTAGAAACACTTTGCTTAAAATCTCATTCATAATCGAATTACAAAACATAACTCCATTTTCACTTGCATAATAAACCAGGATCCTCAAAACATGACTCTTTCTTTGGTGTGTACAATCGAGCTGGTGCCGTCCCGTGATCCTGAGAGAAACCTGGAAACACATAACACAAAACACTGTAAGCACAAAGCTTAGTGAGTTCTCCAAAATACCACACATAACACATATTAGCCACTCGAGGCTATAACTCTGTGGGTCCGTGGACCCTACTTTGTGAACCTTCCGGTTCTAACTCTGGGAACCTTCCGGTTCTAACTATGTAAACATGCACATCATAAATCACATAGAAATAATGCAGTACAACACATAACATACACAACATACACATACTCTGCCACATAACTCTGGTTACCTACTCAAGGTAAAGTATAGTGAGAAGACTCACCTGGCAATTAGAAAACAATTATCGGCACATGCAAACCTCGGACTCGCCACCGCCTAACACATAAGGCAAATATCTCTAATTAATACTCGAAGTCCCAACTCTAATTAACCAACGATTACTCTTTCCCTCTCTAATAAGGTAATGGGTAAAAGGCCATTTTACCCCTCCCTGACCTCTATCACCTCTGTTGACCAAAACCCCCAAAGTCAACATAAGATAACTCAAGTCAACGGTCAACACTGACCAGACTCGGCGAGTACACAAGAGTGACTCGGCGAGTCCATGCGGGTTCTCTAAATCCTTTCTAAACCTCTTAGACACGACGAGTTCCCCCTCCACTCGTCGAGTTACTCGGCAACGAAACGCGGGGCAACCCCGACTCGACTGGTCGAGTCTGCCTATGGACTCGGCGAGTTGCTCCCATGACAACTCTCATCTGACCTTCTGAGGTCAGATCTGCTTCACCAAACCATAGATCTAACTCCCTCAACGCCAATAACCACGAAAAGGTCGAACCTTGGGCACTCATGCAAGGTTCTACAAGCTCATTTGGGTGAAACCCTTCATTACATAACAACCCTAGCTCAAAACTCCAAATAGAATGCATAAAGCAGGATGGAAGGGACTCTCTGGACCTCTTTGGGTCCAGATCTATGGCTTCACACTCAATGGGACACTATACTCCACAATTCAAGCCATAAAAGAAGCTAGAAAACCCTAAAATCACCAATCTTACCCAAAACAGAAAAGGGAGAACGATTTGATACCTCTATGGTGAAGATGTAAGCTCAGAAGCTCTGAATCGACACCCCCTTGACATCCCTTTGCTGGAAATGACTACTCCATTGCACAACCACCTCAAGAATGCTCCAAAATGGCTCTTCTTTACTCTCTCAGCTCTCTGGTTCGATAGGAGTCTCTCAAGGGTGTAGGTGGCCGCCACTGAAGGCCATAAGGGCCTTTAAATAGGTCCCAAACCCGGACAAATAGGGTTTTCCTTGACAGCGCCGACTCGGCGAGTCCAAATACCCGACTCGTCGAGTCCCTTCATTAAACTGGTCCCCAAAACGCGGTCCTACTCGACGAGTTGAGGCGTCAACTCGCCGAGTCTCCTTATTCCTTAATATAAAATACTCAAATTCCCATACCTGGATATCCGGATGTTACAATTCTCCCCCACTAGAATCAGACTTCGCCCTCGAAGTCTCACTCTGGAAACAACTCCGGATGTTGCTCACGCATGTCGCGCTCTGGTTCCCGAGTAAGTTCTGACCCCTTCCGGTGTTTCCACTGGACCTGCATCAGAGACACCTCTTTTTTCCTCAGAACCTTGATCTTTCGATCCCGAATAGCCACCGGTCTCTCAACGCAGTTCAGGCCCACATCCACCTGAATATCCTCTAATGGCACTACTGCCGACTCCTCGGCTATACACTTTCGCAGCTGCGACACATGGAAAGTGTCATGGATCTGACCTAGCTCTGCAGGTAGTTCCAACCGGTAGGCTACCCTACCTACCCTCGCGATCACCCGAAAAGGACCGATATATCGGGGCCCCATCTTGCCCCTCTTCCTGAATCGGATCACTCCTTTCTAAGGAGAGACCTTTAGGAGTACAAAGTCATCGACCAAAAATTCGATCTAGGACCGGCGCCTGTCCGCATAACTCTTCTGGCGACTCTGAGCGGTCAACAACCTCTGCCTGACCTGCTGTATCTGCTCTGACGTCTGAAGCACGATCTTTGTACTTCCCATCACACGTTGCTCTACCTTTCCCCAGCAAATGGGGTCCAATACCCCCTTCCCTACAACAACTCAAAAGGGTGGCATACTGATGCACTAATGATGGCTGTTGTTGTAGGAAAACTCTGCCAAAGGCAAATACGGGTCACAATTTCCCCCGAAATCTAATACACCTGCCCGAAACATATCCTCGAGCGTCTGAATCGCTCGCTCGTGCTGAAGTGTCCACAGACATCACCATGGTAAACTCTAGCTCATTTCTTATATTCATCTTCGATGCCGGGCACCAGGTCAACTTTTGGCCCCACAGCTGAACCCCCAAAGGTCACACATAACATGATCCAAAATATCTCACTAACTTCCTTGCCGTGACCACCATCACGGCCCAGTGACACGCAAGTCACGAAATTCCCTTTTCCTCATAAAAATACAATCCAATCGAAGATCGACTCAGCTCTAACCTCTGGCGTCTGCTGTGCATATTCTCCCGCGCGCCTCGCTGATCCTCCCGACAGAGACGAAGACCCCAGTCTCGCCCCCAGTTTAACCACTAGGCTCCATAAACTCAACACTAGGGCTACTCAAGCCTAAAACTCTTCTGCATCATGCACTTATCGGAGAACACTCCACCATCACACTCTCATGCCGTCTAGTGGGTACTATGGCTTCCCGCAACATTACGACAACCTCTGACTAGTGAGTACTACGGCTCCCCGTAGTATCACAACGCCAACTAACTAGTGAGTACTACGGCTCCACGTAGTACCACGACTCCCTCCCTCTGACTTGTGAGTACTACGGCTCCCCGTAGCATCACAACACCCTCTGACTGGCGAATACTACGGCTCCCCGTAGCATCACGACTCTCTCCCTCTCTCTCTGACTTGTGAGTACTACGGCTCCCCGTAGCATCATCCTATACTCTCATTCTCATTTCAACGCCACACTATGATCACTAACTCATGCTCCGAAGACTATCATAGATAGTTACACACACCTACCTCGATATGCATAATAGACTCTGGCGGCAACCGCCATAACACAGAACCTACCTCTACGGAGATCCACCTCCGTAAATAATCCCTCTTGATGACAATACACGGATGGCTCCCACTGGAATCGTGGATACATGATACATCACTAGTCATCTTAAACCCAAGACTCTAAATAACTCCGGAATCGGGACGCTATACGCGGAAACCACGGAACACCCTAACAGAGCATCACAATGTCCTGCCTCTACTACTGATTCCCTTACTCCCAGCACCATACACATACAACAATACATTTCCTCTGAATCCCATAATAATTTCCTATTTCACTCAATGCGCAACTTCAGTGCATCCAAACACTCAATTGGAATACAAGGAAGGCGCTAACTCTTCAGAACACACTGATGATCCTCTGAAACCCTTTCCACTACTGCTCAAAATCCAAGCAAGAATACACATCCCAGCCCGGGAGTTGGCTACTCGACAATCTTCTACCCATATTTCAACCCAGAAGTTCTCAACTGCCCATACCATCATTACGAGTCTTCCACTTGAAACGACTTTGACCACCACCAGATTCCTGACCATTGACCACCCGCCGTGGAGATACCCATCCTTCTCTCAGACATATACCACATGTATTATCTCGCCCTGCACCTTTCCTTGATCACCAATGACCCTGATCTCATGAATTCAAGCCGCAGGTTTCTGTATCCAACCCCTAACCGCTCTTGCACAAATCTTTGGTTCTCTCAATAAACCACCCGGTTCTCCCCCACTTAGGGTTCGAACCATCACTATCTGACACATCAACAACCTCAAAAACTATTTTCACCAGCAATAATGCACCTGCCCCTGGAAAGTGCTACGCAACGCCCGATAATCCCCTTTAAGGAAATCAATCGATCTCATAACTCTGAACCTCAGATGAAACCCTCAAGAACTTCTCGTCACGACTGCCTCTAGTCGTTTCCAGTTTCGTACCAATCCAATACCAAACAACTCATCTGTCCAAACACATCACTGACTCATAGACTGGACCACGAAATCATCATAGTCCCCCACCTCGACTCGTCAACTGGCGTTCCAACACATGGATCATCTCTAGAACAGGGACCCACTCCCATTTTCAATACCCAATATAGATAGAAAAACCACTACACGGATTAACTCTACTGGACTCTCCACTGGTACCTCCACAATACGCCCTACTATACTCATATAAGTGTAATGTGTTCCTCGGCTATCTCAGTCTCAACTTACTATCTGCTCCTGGTAAATCACTGCCTCGCAGCACACATGCTACCTGATACTCTGATGGAAAATCATCATCAATGACAACCTGCAGGGTTTACCCCGAACCCAAAACTTAAACATCATGCCTCTCATGTTCTGCACACGAACATAAATAACACCACCCAGGTCATAGAAGGTGACATCTCCTCTATCAACTGATTGCTCAACTCAGACCGAAATTCTCCCCTCCCTCCGACTCCTTACCATAATACTCTGAAAGGCTCTCGACCTCCCTCTCAAGGGACGCCTCTTCGAACTCAATCCTGGCCCACTGGCCTAAAACCCATAGCATCCAATCTCTACCTCGTCAATCATGACCAGATAACCGGGGAACTACAAGCATCATTCACTACGAACCATGGTACTCATCCCATGACATCTCTTCTCAATATGCTCTGGTGTATGGTACTCGAACCATAACATCACTCCTCAATCTGCTCTGATGTATGGTACTCGAACCATAACATCACTCCTCCATCTGCCCCGATGTATGGTACTCGAACCATGACATCACTCCTCAATCCGCTCCGATGTATGGTACTCGAACTATAACATCGCTCCTCAATCCGCTCCGATGTATGGTACTCGAACCATAACATCACTCCTCAATCCGCTCCGATGTATGGTACTCGAACCATAACATCACTCCTCAATCCGCTCCGATGTATGGTACTCGAACCATAACATCACTCCTCAATCCGCTCCGATGTATGGTACTCGAACCATAACATCACTCCTCAATCTGCTCCGATGTATGGTACTCGAACCATAACATCACTCCTCAATCCGCTCCGATGTATGGTACTCGAACCATAACATCACTCCTCAATCTGCTCATTAGAACCTTCAGAATACTCCCTGTATCAAGTATGGGTCCTCTGCTTTCAGTAGTACGGGCCCATACTACCTGCCACATCTACCCATACTTTCCACACGGACTATCCCGAAGCTCCTAAGTAGCTTCTCAATCTTTTCGTTCACCAATTCCATCGCGCGCTCTCTCCCCAGCGAAATTCTCTACCCTGCCAGTGCACTCATCTGGCTAAGGTTACTCCCTAGGCTCTTCCTAGATTCCAACACTTCTCTGCCATCAGCTGCTGAAGAGCTCCTAATGATGCCAGCCATCTACCTCCTGAATATTGTCATATTCGCTTGGTAGCTGACTCCCATCATCGAGAGTTCCACAAAGCACGAAGCAAGCAGCATTCGAGCATCGAAGAATACATAGGACTCACTCTGGGTGATAACTCCGCTTGCTCTGCTATTCCTCGAAAGTACCACCGAACTCTGCAACTCTTCCCCTCGCGGGTTCTAACTATTCTTTCGCTAAGTACCACGGTACTTATCTAGGTATCTCCCTTAGATTACTCCTCTACTCCGACCCCCTAAAGGATTCCAACTAAATATTCTCACTCATCACATACTCAAAAGCACATCACATATAACAACAATCCCTAGGCTAAGGCATCACAAATCAGGCCACTCTAGTCCTAAGATATGAAATACCTAGCCCGTCTCTAGCATGCAATAATATCTCATAAAGTGCATCATAAATATCACATGACACAAAAGTAAGGGTATTTTGGGAAATCACCGTTCGGGCTCTGGCTGATTGTACACACTGCTCTTTCTCGCTTTCTCTTTGAACTCTTATTCGCTTTAGAAAATTATTTATTTGAAAACTTTTCTTACCTCCTCAGTTTGAGTCCAGATTTACCCGAAGGTGCATCTGAATCCCTCAAACCAAGGCTCTGATACCAACTTGTAACACCAAAAATTTCAAAACAATTTTTCATTTAAAAATAATCGTTTAATTCTTAGAAACACTTTGCTTAAAATCTCATTCATAATCGAATTACAAAACATAACTCCATTTTCACTTGCATAATAAACCAGGATCCTCAAAACATGACTCTTTCTCTGGTGTGTACAATCGAGCCGGTGCCGTCCCGTGATCCTGAGAGAAACCTGGAAACACATAACACAAAACACTGTAAGCACAAAGCTTAGTGAGTTCCCCAAAATACCACACATAACACATATTAGCCACTCGAGGCTATAACTCTGTGGGTCCGTGGACCCTACTCTGTGAACCTTCCGGTTCTACTCTGTGAACCTTCCGGTTCTAACTCTGGGAACCTTCCGGTTCTAAATCTGTAAACATGCACAACATAAATCACATAGAAATAATGCAGTACAACACATAACATACACAACATACACATACTCTGCCACATAACTCTGGTTACCTACTCAAGGTAAAGTATAGTGAGAAGACTCACCTGGCAATCAGAAAGCAATTATCGGAACATGCGAACCTCGGACTCGTCACCGCCTAACATATAAGGCAAATATCTCTAATTAATACTCGAAGTCCCAACTCTAATTAACCAACGATTACTCTTTCCCTCTCTAATCAGGTAATGGGTAAAAGGCCATTTTACCCCTCCCTGACCTCTATCACCTCTGTTGACCAAAACCCCCAAAGTCAACATAAGATAACTCAAGTCAACGGTCAACACTGACCAGACTCGGCGAGTACACAAGAGTGACTCGGCGAGTCCATGCGGGTTCTCTAAATCCTTTCTAAACCTCTTAGACACGATGAGTTCCCCCTCCACTCGTCGAGTTACTCGGCAACGAAACGCGGGGCAACCCCGACTCGACTGGTCGAGTCAGCCTATGGACTCGGCGAGTTGCTCCCATGACAACTCTCATCTGACCTTCTGAGGTCAGATCTGCTTCACCAAACCATAGATCTAACTCCCTCAACGCCAATAACCACGAAAAGGTCGAACCTTGGGCACTCATGCAAGGTTCTACAAGCTCATTTGGGTGAAACCCTTCATTACATAACAACCCTAGCTCAAAACTCCAAATAGAATGCATAAAGCAGGATGGAAGGGACTCTCTGGACCTCTTTGGGTCCAGATTTATGGCTTCACACTCAATGGGACACTATACTCCATAATTTAAGCCATAAAAAAAGCTAGAAAACCCTAAAATCACCAATCTTACCCAAAACAGAAAAGGGAGAACGATTTGATACCTCTATGGTGAAGATGTAAGCTCAGAAGCTCTGAATCGACACCCCCCTTGACATCCCTTTGCTGGAAATGACTACTCCATTGCAGAACCACCTCAAGAATGCTCCAAAATGGCTCTTCTTTACTCTCTCAGCTCTTTGGTTCGATAGGAGTCTCTCAAGGATGTAGGTGGCCGCCACTGAAGGCCATAAGGGCCTTTAAATAGGTCCCAAACCCGGACAATTAGGGTTTTCCTTGACAGCGCCGATTCGGCGAGTCCAAATACCCGACTCGTCGAGTCCCTTCATTAAACTGGTCCCCAAAACGCGGTCCTACTCGACGAGTTGAGGCGTCAACTCGCCGAGTCTCCTTATTCCTTAATATAAAATACTCAAATTCCCATACCTGGATATCCGGATGTTACACTATAGGTATGTCATTGGCTCCTGTTAAAACCCTATAGCGACGACATGTCATCGTAATAGATTAAACCTGTGGCGACGATGAGTCGTCGCTAAAGGTTTGCCGACGACAAGCTGTCGCTATAGGTAATTAATAAAACTTTATTTTTTAACCCCGAAAATATGATTGACAAACTTTGTCCCGACGACCAGTCGTCGGAATAAGTGACACTATCGCGACGACATCTATACCGACGACTCTATTGACCTATGCCGACACGACTACGCCGACGACTCTATACCGACGAAAAGTCGTCGGTATACCGTATACCGACGACAAGTCGTCGGGATAGGGTCCGAAATTGTCGTCACCATAGGGTTTTATTGTTGTAGTTAAGGGTAAATTTGATTCTTTTGTAAATGGTTTGATAGTTTGAGATTTATAATTGACTGTAAGCAGACAATGCAATAACATAAAAATCAAATAATGAACATTGAATTGCATACAACGATAGAAAAGAAGGAAATGATTAATGAAGACGATGACCTACTACTTTTAAACTTCAGCTTGTAAGTCTTGAATTGATTAGTGAAAATTGAACATAAGTCTAAAGATTGCGTGGTAGCTACCAAATGTTTTGTGAATGAAATTACCATTTTGCCCGTTACACTCTTCGTTAGAACCCACCGAGTAATTGTATTTGAATGGAGCCACACCGAGTAAAGTAACATCTCTCGTTTGTATTGAACTATCTATAGAAATGCTCTTAACATGCATGAAACATAAATATTTTGAGAGCAAGAAAAAGGTGTCAATTTCTAACAATATACAAGAAATGAGTGAATTAAAGGGAACTCAGTTTCCTTTGTTGGGATGAAGATGATCGATTTGAAAAAAAAAATGTCGAAATCATTTTTCTTATAATTAATATAGTGACTTTGGTGCTATGTTAGCTTGCCAAGTTGCCATGCGTACACCCAATGCCAACTTTGTGGGAAATTGTAAAAGTTGCTGGTAAAATGGTCTAACATTAGAATTGTTTGGATAAAATAATGTTTGATTTGGATTTTTTTATATACTATAATAGAATATTTATAACATTAGAATTGTAAGATGAATATATACAACATGTATAAAATATTTATAACACGTTAGTCATTAACAAAGGAGTACAAGACCCATAGTTTAAAATTATTTATTATAACTGTCATTTAACTTGCCTGTATTGGAGTTGATGATGCAACTTACAATAATTATTATTTTAAGATAATGTAATCAAAATACCAATTCTATCCGGATTGATTTTATTGTAAACTAACAAATGAAATACATATAACGGTTAGGGTTTCATATTATTATCAAAGAAAAGTACAAATACAATGAAAAGGAAAGACATAATACATAGACAAGCTAATTAGGGTTTCCTAGCGAAAAGGTCCAATCATAAAACCCAATACAAAATAAAGCCCAAAATATTATTAGGTTAACATCCCCCTTCAAACTCACAATGCAACAGCAATAAGCATTGAGAGTTTGTCAGACAGAAAATGGAATCGAGGAGCAGTCAACGGCTTCGTAAGAATATCAGCAATCTGCAAAGAGGAAGGAACATAAAGAAGGGAGATAGTGCCCTTCTGGAGATGATGACATGTGAAATGACAGTCAATCTCAATATGCTTTGTGCGCTCATGAAACACTGAATTCTTGGCAATCATTATCGTACTCTCGTTATCACAATACAAAGGGGTAGGCTGAGAGATGTGAACGCCTATATCTGCAAGAAGCCATCTCAACCAAACAATCTCACAAGTGGCGATAGCCATGGCTCGATACTCAAATTCTGTAGAAGATCGAGAAACAACATCTTGTTTCTTGCTTTTCCATGATATTAATGAATCTCCAAGAAAAACACAATACCCAGTAGTGGACTTACGATCATAAATATCACTATCCCAATTTGCATCACTATAGGCACGCAACTCAAGAGAGGATGAAGAAGGAAACATAAGAGTGCGGAACTGAGTACCACGTAAATATCTCAAAATACGAAGAACAACTCCCCAATGAACAGTAGTAGGAGCAGTGACAAACTGGCTAACCACATGAACTGCATGAGTAATATCCGGTCTAGTGACAGTCAGGTAAACCAAACTCCCAACAATGGTACGATAAAGACTTGGATCTGATAATGGGACACCATCAGTTGGAAAGTACTTTGCATTACTCTCTATAGGCGTATCAACTGTTCGATTATTCGTGAGTCGTGCACGTTCAAACAAATCTGAAATATACTTCGTTTGAGATAAAAGATAACCCTTTGGAGATTGAGCAACTTCAATCCCCAAGAAATAACGAAGTAATCCCAAGTCTTTCATAGCAAAACGGTGAGCCAAATCACGCTTTAAAGACTCTATACCATCATGATCATCACCAGTAATAATCATGTCATCGACATACAAGGAAAGAATAATCCGCCCTGCATTCGTACATCGGATAAATAGAGCCGAATCATGGTTACTTGGTTGAAAACCAAGAGAAGTAATCACCATAGAAAATTTCTCAAACCAAGCACGAGGGGCTTGTTTGAGGCCATATAGAGCCTTTCGAAGTCGACAAACTTCACCTGGTCGGTGAGCAATACCAGGGGGAGGAGACATGTATACTTCTTCATGAAGATCGCCATTCAAGAAAGCATTCTTGACATCCATTTGATAAATATTCCATTGACAAATGGAAGAAACTGCAATCAAGGTGCGAACAATCGTCATTTTTGCAACAGGAGAAAACGTCTCCTCATAATCCATACCATACTTTTGTGCGTACCCTTTCGCAAAAAGTCTGGCTTTATAACGCTCAACGGATCCATCAGACTTTGTTTTGATTTTATAAACCCAACGACAATCAATTGTGTGTTTTCCAGGTGGAAGCGGAACCAGATCCCATGTATGAGTCTGATAAAGAGCTGCAAGTTCCTCAGCCATAGCGGTCTGCCAAAGGGGATCAGAAATGGCCTCTTTATAGGATGTTGGCTCAGAGAGACGATGTACATTAGCAATAAAAGAGGCAAAAGCCGGTGAGTAAGAGGAATAGACAAATTCAGGAAGCTTTGTGGACTTCTTATTATGATAAGGTCTAGATGGAGGGGGGTCTTGATGATTTATAGGCAAAGGATCAATGATAGGTGTTGGATCAGCCACATGTGGTGGATCAGCAGCAAGTGGTGGATCAGTGACATGTGGGGGATCATCAATGTCAATGCTAAACGGATCAATAGTACAGAGCTCCTCTCGGGTTGCATCATGTGACTGAACAGGAATGCTATAGAATGGAATATGCTCCAAAAAGGTGACATTGCGGGATACATACAGTTTCTGATTTGAAGGATCATAGCACCGATAACCTTTCTGACCAATACCATATCCTAGAAAAACACAAAGAGCTGATTTTGAAGACAACTTATCTCTCTCTACATGAGGCTTCAAGACAAAACATGTACACCCAAACACTCATAATGAAGAATAATATGGGAGTTGTCCAAACAACATTTCATAAGAGACTTCCCCGAAGTGTACGCAGTAGGAATGCGGTTAATAACATAAGTAGCGGTATGAACAGCTTCTCCCCAAAACATATTGGGAACTTGAGCAGAGAGTAGTAAGGATATAACAGTTTCTAGGAGATGTCGATGTTTTCTTTCTGCAACACCATTCTGCTGAGGAGTGTCTGTACAAGATGATTGATGTATAGTGCCATCAGATGCCAATAATTGTTTAAAATCATTGGAGGTAAATTCTCCTCCCAGATCACACCGAAAACATTTTATGATAGCAGAGTGTTGAGTCTTGACAATAGCTTTGAATTCACTATATATGATGAAAAAGTCAGACCTGCGCTTCATAAAATAAACCCATGTATAACGAGTGTAATCATCAATGAATGAAACATAATAGTTAGCTCCTAACTTGGAGGTTATCGGAGAGGGACCCCACACATCAGAATGCAGAATATCAAAGGGAGCAACAGAACGAGTGACACTTTTATTAAACGGTAAAGCAGAAAATTTTCCCAGTTTACAACCACAACAATTAGAAATATCATCAAATTTCAAAGAGCCTAACACACCAGTGGAAACCAAAAACTGTAAACGAGATGCTGAAACATGTCCCAAACGAGAATGCCAAAGATAAAAAGGAGACGATGAAGGGTTTAAACGAAAAGACGACAAATCGACACTAGATGCAACAACATCAGCAACATGTAGCTGCTCCAAGACATAAAGCTCCCCAAGTCTACGGCCTATCCCAATCACCCTCCGAGACTGAATGTCCTGTACACAGCAGAATGAATCAGAAAAGAAGACCCAACAACCAGATTTACACAACTGACTGACCGATGCAAGATTCAAAGCAAGTGTAGGAATGTAATACACATCTGTTAAAGATATATAAGGAGTGACAATAGAACCAACACCCTCTACTGACATGGGTGTAGCACTAGCAGACATAACATAGACAGGTGTACGAGAAGATAATGAAGCAAAAGATGAAAAATGTGGTGACATGTGATGAGATGCACCAGAATCCAATATCCACAAGGATGAAGGAATACCTGACGTATTGGATGAAGACAGACCTGAATGAGACATGGAAGCTGACATGTCAGTTGGATTGGTAGCTAAGAACTGTCTGAACTGCTCAACAATCTGTGGATCCAAGGCTGATGGGGTGTGAAATCTGTTTCATTCTCAACTGAAGGTGTAGCAGCAGCGTACTGTGCTGGCCTAAAAGATGAAAAAGAGGGACGTGACTGTCCAGAAGACTTGTTCTGCTGTGAAGACTGAGAGTGTGCTGGTGATCTTGTTTGTTGTTGCTGTTGATTTCCCTTGCTTGTTAGTAAAGGACAATTTGCCTTCCAATGGTTTTTCTTCTTACAGAAAGCACACTCATCAAATGCAACTCTGGGATGATTTTGGTTTGAAGATTGGGGTCGTTGTGAAACAGCAAAGACAACAGGAGTGGCTGTCTTGGGAGCTTTGTCAGCATGGGACTTGATATGAGTTTCTTCAGCAATCAACTCGTGAACAACCGAATCAACAGTGGGAAGAGGTGTACGATGCAAGATTGATCCACACAGACCTTCAAAATCTGAACGTAATGCCATCAAGAACTGAACCAAACGTTGCTCTTCCCTTCTATCAATATAAGGCTTAAAAGCCTTCAACACATCAGGTTCTGTAAGAGCTAACTGATCCCACAAATCCGACATAGCTGCATAAAATTCCTGAACACTAAGATTGTTCTGTTGGAGGGCTCGAATATCAAACTCTAACTGATACTGCTTTGCAAAGTTAAACTGAGTATACAACCTAGCCAAGTGATCCCAAACCTCCTTTGCCGTGTCATACTTCGCCAACTGAGTACCAATAGACTGGATGCCAGAATTATTAATCCAATTAATGATCTTGGAGTTATCAGTCTCCCATGAATCCAGTAAGGTTTCATAATTAGCGGCCTTCTCGTCTGTTGGTTTCTTCTTGTCACCTGTAGCAATCCCCCACATAGTCTTGCCCCGCAAGAAATTTTTCATAACATAACTCTAATAGGCATAGTTTTTGCCATCAAGTTGAATACTAATGGACTGAAGAAAATCATCTCTTGGGGCCATATTTCAATATCAGTCAAATAGTAAATACGAGTAGCAGCAAAAAATGATCAAGATATCGAAATCAACAAAGCTAGACGAAAATGAAACCCTCAAAACCGACAAACGAACAAATCAAACCAAACCAAATACAGAAACGAGCAAAAAAGGCATACCCCAAAATTGCAAATGGTGACAATGAACAGTACACGTGAATAGTACCGATGAATAGTAACCGTGAACAGTACTCATCGGTGAACAGTAATCGCCGATGAACAGTAATCACCCCCAAAAAAAAAACGAAAAACTACAGATAATCAACCGAGCTCTGATACCATGTAAACTAACAAATGAAATACATATAACGGCTAGGGTTTCATATTATTATCAAAGAGAAGTACAAATACAATGAAAAGGAAAGACATAATATATAGACAAACTAATTAAGGTTTCCTAGCGAAAAGGCCCAATCATAAAACCCAATACAAAATAAAGCCCAAAATATTATTAGGTTAACATTTATACCTGTAAAACCAAGATTATGGATCAATTTGAGATCTTTAAGTAATTAATTTCCCTCCCCATAATTTCTTGGATGTGTCGATGGATTTTTGCAGAATTCTTGTTTACTCTTGTTTGTTGCTTTGTTCGTGGACGATATTACTGAAATGCATATAGCATCTTATTTTTTTAACGTCGTGTTTTTAGAAATTAAAGACAAGGACGAAGGTTTAGAGTCAAGATAAATTTTAGATTCCCTCTATATCTGTGAGGTGTATTAATGTTTTTGTGATTTATGTTTCATTTTAGAGGATCATGCATGACCATTGACTTTCTTGCATAATTGTAAATTATTCATTTAACCAAACCATGATGAATATGTTCTTTGATATTCAAATAAAATTTGTACAACTTAACTTCACTCTTGTAACTTGTTTATTAAATATACATCGTAGACATCTAATAATAAGTTGAATGTATTAAAAAACAACATTTCTTTAACGTTTAGTAATCCAAAGTATATGTCAAGTGAATCATTGAAGTTTGTGATTTATATTAAAAAAACTGAATAATCTTTTTATGGTTGTGTTTGAATGGAACAAAAATGTTAATGTCATAAAATAAAATGCCAATCAATGATATTTTGTTTATTTTTTGGGTCACCTAAATTTTAATTGCGGTCATTAGGTAATGAGTTCTCATTACAACATTGAAATGGATTTCCACCACCTAATTTTTTCATATTAAATGTCTAACCTAATTTTTTCATATTAAATGTCAAAGTAGACGTAATGTGAATAATATAAATGAGCAAATGATGACATATTGGATGTCATAGTAGATACGTTGAAAGATTAACTATTCAATTTTAATTTACCTTATTGAAATCCACCAAAATGATATAATAAGAGCTCAACAAGTTGTTTATTGGTCTACTACTCTACTAATTATACATAGCAATCAAATATTTTTTTTAACTAAATAATTTTTTTCATTTCAATCTACAATGATAATTTTTAGAGTAAATTATATTGAGAAATTTCATCAAATGACCAAAAGAAATAGGGGTGTTAGAATATTTTGATCATGAAAATTTGAGTTTTATAGAATGACCAAGGGGTCCTCAGAGGGGTTTTGCAAAAGTCTTTTACCCTCTGAGAAATGTGAATAGTAACGAGGAATTAAGGTGATAGGGGAAAAAAAACAAAAAAAAGGGTTTGTTGCATAGTTCCTCCGAAGGGGCTCTGAGGAAAGGTGACTGAGACTCTGATGATCTGTTCTTCATCAGCACACCTCTGAGGAACTGTTCTTCGGTACACCTCTGAGGAACTGTTCTTCGGTAAACCGAAGAACAGTTCCTCAGAGGTGTGCTGATGAAGAACAAATTCATAGAGCCTCAACAACCTTTCCTCAGAGCCACCTCTGAGGAACTATGCAACAAATCGTTTTTTTTTTCTGCTATCTCAATTTCTCGTTACTATTCAAATTCCTCAAAAGGTAAAACGCTTTCGTAGAGCCCCCTCTGAAGATTCCTTGGTCATTTTACAAAACTAAAATTTTCATGGTCAAAATGTTCAAACACTCCATTCATTTTGGTCATTTAATATTATATTTTCCCCTGATTTTATCTGATTTGTTTGGTTTTGATTTTTAAGGGATTTGGGTTGCAATTTTAGTCCTTATTTCACTATTTTTTTTAAACATTTTTGGTCTTTGGTCCTCAAATTTAACAACCGGTCTTTTAAATATCAAAATAATGTTTATTTTACCTCAATCCTCTCTATTCCTTCATCTACTTAATGCTCAAATAAGAAAGTCCCTAACATCAATGCACAATCCAAAAATTAATCTTCAAATTAATACTCAAAAAAGCAAAAAATGTAAAGAAAAAAAAAATCTAAAAACAAAAATACAATCAATTAATACATTCCTAACACACATATATGTTTATTTTCAAAATCATGGATTCGATTTTAAGGTAGAGAAACACACCTTGGTAGAGTTATTACATGGTTCCTAAGACAAAGTAAATTGGTCCATTATGATCCTATATAAAGTCCAAATTGATAGTGTTCGTAGTTTGGTCTCCAAGGTCAAAATATAGTTATATATGTGTGGTTCTTGATAAGTCAGGTTTATTTCATTTTATAGCAACTTTAACCATACTTTATTTTTACATTTATTTTTCAAAATGCAAATTAAAGTTTAGAATGGTTTATCTCTGATCCTACTATAAAATCTATTTTACACTACAAAAAGAGAGTGTGTGGGAAATGATATCATTTACACTCCAAATTGAAAGTGTCGTTATTCATTTATATGTTTATAGAATATAAAGTAGAATTAAGTTGTAGCTTTTACTTTAATCTATAAATAAAATATAATGACAAAAATATAGTGGGAATAGAGATGCTTTGGAAAAGAAAGTGAAGGGAGGAAGAATGGATAAAATTGTTATTAATTATGATATATTGAACATTTTAATAGTTAAAATGAAAGGGCAAACAAGTTCTTCTAAGAGCATCTCTGACCCACTTTCATTCTCCATTTTTTCCTTTATTTTCCCCCATTCATCTCCAACACTATCCCATTTCTTCCTCCATTTTGAGGGAAATGAATAGTATAACACCAAATATGGTGTTATACTATTCATTTCCTCTAAAATGGGATGAACTTTGAGTTGTCGGTTTTAGTATCTCGTTTTATATATTTATACATTTCTGGTTTTTTTTACTTACTAATTATTATTTAAATGTAATGTTTAATACTTAAAGTACTGTGTTATATATTAAATTATATTAATTAATTATAAATATAAATTTTCTTTTTGCTTATCAAATTCACATTAAAATTTAAATACATATTGAAAATTTTAAAACATAATAACGTATTTTACAAAAGCTTATAATTATGTATTATAAATATAATATTATTGATTCAATATTATTGTAATGAAAAAATATAGTTTATATATATATGTTAAACCAAATTAATAGAAGGGGTGTATTTGAAAATTTATATAAGTTAAAAGAAAAAAATATAATTTTTGGAGGTAAAAATGGGGTAAAAAATGGAGTAAAAAATGGAGTAGAGTTGGAGATTAAATACTATTTATCCTATTTTTTACTCCATTTTTAAGGGAAGAAATGGAAGTGAGTTGGAGATGGTCTAAGGAACCAGTGTTGTAAAACTCTCCGAATTGGCCGATTACTCCTCCAAGTACTCGCTACTCGACCTTTGCCAATGCGAGTTACAGAATCTCGAGTACTCTCCGATTGTCCTCTTATTGAACTGAGCAATGTTGTAAAACTCGGTCAACTCGGTGGTTATTATGTATAATATACTTAGTGATTTATTATTTAACATACACACATGTGATTATTACTACATATATATCTTAAATTTTCAGTAATTATTCACGAAGTGAGACCATTATTTGTTTTTTTTAGTTTTTGTGTATTCACATGTATCTAATTTTGTTATATATTTCAATCAACTTATGATTTTGACATATATAATTTCCCTAAAAATATTACTACATGAATTACCAAATCCGAGTACTCTCCGAGTACTCCTGAGTACTCCCGAGTACTCGCTACTCGATAGTCGGCCGGGCAGGTACCGAGTAATAAGTTCTACAACCTTGTAAGAAACAATACCAAAAATATGAGTTAAAACAAAGACCAAAATATTAATTAATCTAAATATTCTACTCGTTATGATATTTTTATTTCATTGTGGATAAGTTCAATGATTGTGGATGCTTTAAATATCAATTAAACACAATAACCAGAAAATTTGAGGATAAGATCAATGATTATGGATGCCCAAAATATATGTTAATGTTTTTAATTTGTTGATTTATGATGATATCATACAAAAAAGTATTGGAATTTTATGCATACCACTCCTCTTGTCTATCCTCTAATATCTATACAAATTCAATGTTATTGGTTTATCAATAGTATCACGTCGGTTTTTGTAATTATCTTTACATCAATAAATTATCAACAAGGTCGAATTGTAGATTGTATTCATAATTTAATTATATATAATATAACATTAGTAATTCATCAAACGATTTGCTTAAATTTATAATTTATAATATATAATATATAACCGGAAACAATAAGCTTAATAAGCTTAATGTCACTGGCCAATTATCATGTGTGTTGGAATCCTAAGCTTGAGGATCAAGCAATCCAATTTAGGCAATCTAGTTTTAGGAAACTATTTTACAAGTCGGTTCTTAGTTTCCTAATTACAATCTAATACAAGTAGGTCATTAGATCTATATATACATATCTTAATCGAGTTTTCGGATTAAGAATTCACAATTGTAACACAAAGGCTTTTGAGTGATTTTCCTTTTAATCAAAGAGTTTGTCTGATTAATTATGTCTCAGTTTTATCTTGAATTGGTATCAGAGCCAAGGAATCGAAGGATGTGAGATCGATTTTGTTACCTGTTGACAAGCTAAGTCAACATGTCGGATGTTGAAGATGGTGCACAGCCTCCTCTGGTGAGAATCAAGGAGGCCAGAGCGACTTCTATTGCTTGTCCGATGCTCATACCCACCAATTACACTATTTGGTCCCTGTGTATGATGGTGGTGCTTAGAATTCACAAGGCTTGGACTGTGATTGATCCAAGAATAGACAAGAACGAGGAGAAATATTACCTTGTTATGGGGTTGCTTTATCAGTCGATTCCAGAAAGCTTGATAATGTAGATTGGCGATGCCGAGTCTTCGAAGGCTCTATGGGAATCGATCAAGGATCGCTATGTAGGGGCTAATAGGGTGAAAAGAGGTAATATTACAAACCCTAAGCATCGATTTCGACAGGCTGAAGATGTTCGAGACAGAATCAATTGACAATTTCGCTGGAAAACTATCCGGAATTTCGTCTAAATCGGTAGAACTTGGTGAGACGATTGAAGAATCAAAGATGGTGAAGAAATTACTTAATTCGTTGCCAAAAAAATATATCCACGTCGTGGCCTCCCTTGAGCAGGTCCTTGATCTGAAGACGGTGGGCTTCGAGGATGTGGTTGGACAGTTGAAAGCCTACAAGGAGAGGGTGAAGGAGGCTGATGACGACGGAGAAGGGCAGACGATGGCGATGTTTTTGAGGTCTTCTAGCAGTAGTAGAACCAAGCAACGATGTTGGTTCGAGTAGTCGGAAGTAGGGATGAGATTTGGAACCGGAAAATCGGACCGGAACCAGAATCGGACCGGAACCGGAACCATTAGAAGCGGAATATATAGAACCGGTTCCGGTTCCGGTTTAAAAATTGGTTTTATCCGGGTTCCGGTAATCCGGGTTTGGGTCCATCGGGTCCAGGTAAACCGGGTCTAAAAACCGGAACCGGTGTTAGGAACCGAAACCACTTTTAGGGCCGGAACCGGTTTTAGTGAAACATTTAAAAGATGCATATCTCATTCGTTTCAATTTCAATTGGCATGCGGTTTTTTCCAACGTGTAGTTTATAGTTTTACATGATTTTATAGTATAAATTTGTCATTTTTAGTTTTATATTCATTGACTTACGGTTCCCCAAAGTCGAGATATCAAAGTTGAAAATTTTTAGTTTTTCAGTTTTCTTGTACTCTGTGAAAGTTTTAAAATAGGCATATTTAATTCGTTTGAAGTCGTATTGACATGTGGTTTTTTCCAACATGTAGTTTAGAGTTTGTACATGAGTTTAGACTATAATTTTGTCATTTTTAGTTTAATATTCGATGATTTACAGTCCCCCGAAGTCGGGATATCAAAGCTGAAAATTTTCAACTTTTCAGCTATTTGTTTTTGTACTTTGTATTATGTGAAAATGTTAACACATGCATATCTCTTTCGTTTAAAGTCAGATTGACATACGGTTTTTTTCCAGAGTGTAACTTAGAGTCTGTAAATGATTTTAGACTATAATTTTGTCAATTTTGGTTTAATATTCAATGAGTTACAGTCCCCCAAAGTTGGGATATCAATATGAAAAATTTCAAAGTTCAACCCACTAAGTAGTAAGTAATTACCAAAAAATTCCGGTTTTTCCAGGTTTTCCAATTCTAAACCCACTTTATCCGGTTCCAACCTACCCACTTTGATGTTTCTGGGTTTTCCGATTCTAGACCCACTTTACCCGGTACTGTACCCGGAATCGAACCGGAACCGGTTCCTATATACCGGTCCGGTTTCCGGTTCTACAAAATCTCGTTAAACGGTTCCGGGTTTTCCAGGTCCGGGTCCATCCGGTCCGGGTTGGACCCACTTTCATCCCTAGTCGGAAGTTGTTGTAGAGTGATTCAAGGTGGAAAGGGGCTGGTTGATCAAATAGCTTAAGTGGGTCATCAAATGGGTATAAGTCTCAATAGACCCATGGCCCAAAACAGAGAGATAATCGGCCCAATGATCAAAACATGCCTAAATTTGATCAAAAGCCCAAATCTAACCCGAACCGTAAATCGAAAAAGGACCCATCCAAAAGTATTTTCTACCGATGTGATAAACCGAGCCACTTCGTGTCCAAATGTCCAGACCGACTCCAAAAACTCCAAGAAAGTAATTTTACTGAGCATGATGCTGTCGATGAGACCGTATTTTTACATGAGACTGTGTTTTTAAACGTAGAATAGGTGATACCGTCTCGATACGACTCATAAGACAATGATGTGTGGTATTTGGGTAACGGGGCGAGCAATCACATGGTGGGAAACCGGTCGTTTTTCTCTGAACTTGATGAAGGCATAACTGGGAGGGTTAAATACGGAGGTTATTCGTGTGTAAAAATCAAAGGAAAATGTGCTATATTTTTCCAAGGGAAGAAGGCTCAACAAAGGCTGATGGCAGAGATTTACTACATACTGAATCTCAAGAACAATATTATTAGTCTCGGACAAGCAACCAAATTCGGGTGTGATATTAGAATGAAAGACAACTATTTGACCATACACGATGTTGATAATTGCTTATTAATGAAAGTACAAAGAACTCCAAACCGCCTTTATAAAATTACAAATTGAAGTACCTATTTGCCTTCATTCGAGACTAAGTGAAGATACATGTGATGACCAGCAAGACTCATGCACATCAATTTCGAGTCAATAAAAAAGATGTCCAAGAAGGGTCTAGTCAAAGGGTTACCCAAATTTGATCATGAGAATCAATTGTGTGAGTCTTGCTTGGTGGGCAAGCAAACAAGAAAGTCATTCTCGACTATGACGACATACAAAGCAAAACGACCATTGGAATTGGTTCACAGTGATTTATGTGGTCCGATCACGCTAGCAACCAAGGGTCAAAATCGATATGTCTTCACACTAATTGATGATTTTTCATGATTTATGTGGATTTATCTCACGAAAGAGAAGAGTGAGGCGTTTACACCCTTCAAAAAATTCAAAACTTTGGTGGAGAATGAAATTGTAAAGCCTTTGAAAGTGTTTAAAAGTGATCAAGGAGGTGAGTTTACTTCTCTTGATTTTTATTCTTATTGTGATCAAAACAGAGTCAAACGCCACCTTACCGCCCTATAATCTCCACAAAAAAATGGAATTGTGGAACGAAGAAACTGAACACTTATGGACATGACACGAAGTATGATGAAGGCAATGAATGTACCAACTACTTATGGGGAGAAGCGGTAAATCACTCTAAAGATCTAATCAATCGAGTTTACACAAGAGTCCTTGGTGATACAACTCCATATGAAAAGTTGTATAAAAGAAAACTAAATTTAGAAAATGTTCGTTTATTTGGGTGTCTAGCACATGAAAAAGTTGAACCGGTTAATCTAAAGAAGTTGGATGCAAGATCAAGACCACTAGTGCATGTTGGTTCTGAACCGGGTACAAAAGCTTATCGATTATTTAACCCGGCGACACAAAAAATAATCGTGAGTCGAGATGTTATTTTTGATGAAACCAAAGGGTGGGATTGGATCAAAGAAGCAGATACCAATGATGAAGAACCCGACTCATTCATAATACCATGAGACTACCCAAAAGATGAGATGAGCAACAATCAAGGAAACGATGTAAACAATGACCCAATCAAACCAATTGAATCAGATCATGAGTTTGAAGATGGAGCGGAAGTACAAGATAATGAACAACCAAGTCCGATCAACAATAATGCTCAACAAGGAGCCGCAGACCAAAGGCCCTCAAGAACAAGAGTACCTCCAATACGATTTCAAGATTATAAGCTTGATCTTGATAATCTCGAAGAACTTCTCCTAATAACCAATGACGAGCCGGTGTCGGTTGAAGAGGTGAAGAGAGAACCGGAGTGGGTCAAAGCCATGAATGTAGAAATCAATTTGATAAACAAAAATAATACTTGGACTCTTGTGAACAAGCCTATGGGGGTGAAGCCAATTGGAATCAAGTGGGTGTTCAAAATGAAGAAAAATGCAGACGATGCCATTAATAAATACAAGGCAAGATTAGTTGCTAAAGGTTATGTACAACAACCCGATATTGATTTTCAAGAAGTATTTGCTCCGATAGCTCGAATCGAAACCATCTGATTTCTTATAGTCGTAGCTGTTACTTATGGGTGGGAGCTTCACCACTTAGATGTTAAAACGAAATTGTTACATGGAGAATAGAAGGAGACCGTTTACGTATTGCAACTGGAAGACTATATAAAGAAAGGCAACGAGCATAAAGTGTATCACCTTACGAAAGCACTATATGGTCTAAGCCAAGCACCTTGTGCATGGAACACGAAGCTTGACGGGATTTTAAAGAGTATGGAATTTCAAAAGTGCATGAAAGAACCATCGGTGTACCGGAAAAGTGAAGGATCTAACTTGCTAATTTTAACAATTTATGTCACACCCCCAAACCAGAACGGCGGAAACGTTCAGGGGTGGATGACTTCATGTGACATCCCCAAAATCACGGCCAGAAAAGACCGATTTTGTTTATGCTTTATAAAAATCAGAGTACTTCATTTTATAAAAAGGTTGCGGAATTTGTTCCCAGAAAAACATGGTAAATACGTTATTAAAACATTTTCGAAGAAACGTATTTATTTCATTTTAAAATGTTTGGGATGTCATCGTTAATACCGAAACATAAGCATAAACAGAACTTACAATGATTTACACTAGTGATCTACATCTCTTTTAAATCTCTTAGTGTAATGTCACTTCACTTCGACACCTGTGATATACATAAACTGAGTGGGTCAGGTTGGGAAACCTGGTGAGTACATAGGGTTTTCAACCCACAATAATATAATTATTATGTTCAATCAAACAATCAACCCAATTACCCATCCCCATTATCTTCTTTACTCTTTAAGGATTTAACCTAAGAGTCATCTATCCTGCATTCGTTTATTCCGAAGTCCCTTACTTCCAAGGTTATGGGACTGGCACTAAATCCATAGCTGCCAATGTTCGTTCATAAAGCACTAATTCCATAGCTGCTATAGTCTATTCATCGGGTACTAAATCCATAGCTACCAGTCTTTATCTAATAGGTACTAAGTCCATAGCTACCAATGTTCAACATGTACTAAGTCCATAGCTACCAATTCCTACAGGTACTAAATCCATAGCTACCAACGTCTAAAAGGTACTAAGTCCATAGCTACCGGTGTTTGTCCCATAGGCACTAAGTCTGTAGCTGCCAATGTATACTCACGTCATCTTCTATCTCTCATCATTCATCTACCTATCTCATACCCAACATTTTTGTATATATAAAATACATATACAGTTTAAGTCCTTTAAAACATGTATAAAACGTTCAACCAACATAGACAGCAAGTATTCAGATAATGTGCACATATAGCACGTAGTTTATATAAAATACTTCATATTTATGTGTAAGATGAAAGTAACTATGCACTCACTTGAGAAGGTGGTGACTCGGTACTCGGACAGCGCTTTGTTTACTTTAAAATAATTTCCTTCGACGAAACCTAGTATTATTACCACTAGATTTTAGTCTAATATTTACCGTGACTAATTATTAGTCTTATTATTATTATTATATAAGCGTTTAAACAATACTTTCCAACCACTATGTACAGACAGGGACCAGACATAAAACACCAGAGGGCAGGACCATTTTGGCATATAGCACTTCTCAAATCCAACAACCCTATGCGGCCCTTTAAACCAGATTCCCCATACTGCGAGTAGTTAAAAAGATATTATAACGACACTTATATAAGTCATAATAATAGCTCAAATATTTATTATAAATTTATAATAACAATACTAATTTTAAATATAAACTATATTTAAAATAGGGTAAGCATAACTTACTTACAAGGGGATTTTAGCTAGGAGTCGGGCTCTATAGGGGCAGAACTTCGTCGCTAAATCTCTCTAAGAAAGATTCGTGCAGCGCTTCAGCGCTCACCTTACTATACTAAAACTACAGAAAGAGAAGTCGAATCACGAGGGACCGAAATGCTCGGGGGATAAGGAGAGAAAGACTCTTGAATCAAGAGAATGGTGCAAGAAATATGAGAGCCCAAGGCTCTTATTTATACTAATTGAATTTTCAAAAACTACCCTCCATAATTACTTAATGACCTTTTAGTTATATAAACAACTAAATACCCCTCTATAATACTATTTTAAATGGATTTAATGATATTTGTACTAAACTAACGTCGAAAGAACTCAACATTAGTCTTATAATGACCGCATCGTCGATACCTTTCTAATGATATATACATATGTATATATATGTGTACGTATACATGATTTATACTTTATTTTAATACGTAAATATGCAATTATAATTTGTAACTCGTTCATACGAACTCCGTTTTTGACATTCTTTATATCCACGCGTAGGTGGAGACATACTCTACAACTTTCGTTTAGACTCCGTCGGCTAATTTTGACTTTATTTTTAAAGTTATATTTTTAACAGGCCGGGACAGGATTGGTCCATTAAAATCTCATAACTTCTTTATCCGATGTCCATTTTCGTCTGTCTTTTTATCGTTACGCTACTAATAACGAGATCTTCGATTCTCGTTTAGGTTGTGTCGGCTAAAAATCAATCGATCTAAAATTCGAATTTCGGGTTGTACACCGCTAATCCGAAACTTAGAAAAATCATAACTTCTTCATACGAAGTCAGATTTGGGCGTTCTTTTTATCGATGTTCTTAGTTTAACATATTCTACGACTTTTTTTTAGAGCGCTAAGGCTAAATCTCGCTCTATCATAAATTTACTATTTACGCTTCCCGGTGCCGTGCCGGTTCCGACGCGAAACTTCGACGGGTCATAACTTCTTCGTTATAACTCGGATTTCGGCGTTCTTTATATGTACGGAAACCTTGTGACATATTCTACAACTTGGTTAAGATTATTTACTCTAAATAATCTTTTTGTCGAAAAGTTGTTTTCGACCTCTATTGCCTCTAAATTGACTAGCCCGGATCTGCGGACGTTACAATTATCTCCCCCTTAGGATGATTACGTCCCGGAATCATCAACGAAACAGGGCTCGTATAATGACTCCATACGTCATCTCTTCATCCTAGGTAATAATTATAACTTCTATATTCCTTCAAGTCTATCTCTTAGACTCATTGACTGTAAGAGTATTCGATCGTGCACCTGCTCTCTACCTCAGGTTAGACTCCAAATTATGACCTTCAAGTCACAATCTCGATCCTTGCTGGATACGGACTTGAGATAAGTTTTTTTATTACTACTATAGATCGATGTGTCATATTCTAATGACCTATCATCGTATGTTGCAACACTTAGACTTAGGTCTCTTAGAGTTAAATTCTAAAACAAACTATGCCTTCCTTCATGTTCTAATGTGATATAATCACACTTTAACATTAGGCATTTCTAGCCACCAACTTCTTTAACAACGAGTGCGATACTTCTATTGATCGCTTTGATTTCAACCGTTTGGTTTAAGTCGGACGCTACATCAAACTTGGTCCTCTGAGCCACACAACATACTCATCGTAGTCGGACTCGATTCGATATGACCACTAGGGTCGGAATATCAACAATCTTCTTAGTCATTACCGAAACGATGGTAACAACACACTTGAATAAAACGAAATCAATTACTAGCTTCTTGGTAACCTTGTGACTTTCCCTGATCCAAGTGTGAGTCCTGTGCTTCCGGTAGTATAGGCCTCTACTACCATTCACACCTACTCATACTCGTCTCAAGTATTGTCCCGCAGTTTTCCAAGTCACCACACAAGAAAATCACATAACAGCTTAACACATCAAATATCAAAACGAAGGTTTTTTTTATTATTCCTCGAAACTATTACATAGGTGTTCAAGTTCACCCTAGACTATGCCTCTAACAGGCTACATCATACGATTCTATGGCTACTTCATAACTCGATCCTTGGATGTCAAGCCATCACTCCTGAATCCTCGCATTGTCTTCTGCTTCGTCAAGGATCATTTGAAATGCTCTCGCCTTTGGCTTTGGCGACACATTTGGCTTTGTATCCCCCTCTCTCTTTGGGCAATCTTGCTTGAAGTGCCCTTCCTCATTACATTCGTAACACACCCTTTTATTGAATTTACACTCGTTGGCATAATGCCCATGCTTCCCACACTTGAAACAAGTTACTTCCTCACCGCATTTTCCAGAGTGTTTCTTTTTGCACTTCTCGCACCATCTTTCTTCACTCCCTCCTCCTCTAAACTTCCTGGTACTGGATTTGCTTCTCTCATCGGGCTTCGCAGACCCCTCAAATTTCCTCTTTTCGCCAACCTCGGTCTTGTTGGCAGCTCTTCCCTTGATCATCTCCTCAACCGACTTGGCAGCCCAGATAGCTGCCTCCAAAGTAGGTGCTTGACACACTGGTACTGCATATTCCCATGGAAGTCCTTTTGCGTACTTGTCAATTTTCATCAGCTCATCCGGAACAAGACGTAAGGCGAACTCCATCTTCTCTGTGAAGTTGTTGGTGTATTCATCAACAGACATGCTTCCTTTCTTTAAGGTAAGGAATTGGTTTTCTAGCTCGAGCAGATTTTGGGCTGAGCAGTACATACGTTTGAATTGCACCAGAAATTCTACCCATGTCAGCTGCAGGGGCTCATTGGGGCTCAACGTCTTTCCCAAGGTATTCCACCATCGTACAACGCCTCCTCGAAACTGACGCATTGCAAATGTGGTCTGTTGTTTTCCCTTGCAACCGCACGTCATGAAAGCTAATTCCATCTCCGAGATCCAATCCATGACCCCGATCGGATCCTCCTTTCCAGTGAAAGTCGATGGCTTGCAAGTCAGAAAATCCTTGTACTTGCATCCATTCCTCTCGACTTCGTCATCTTGGTTGTTTTGTCGAACTATTGGTGGGTTGACTTGACCAACAGTCCCACTGTAGTTTCCTTCCTCAGTCTGCCCTTCGTTCAACTCGGGCTGTTCGATCTGAATAGTCGCTTCCTCTCGATTTTGCTGGAGCAAACGTCTGGTTTCCTCCATTTGACGATCCAACATCGCTTGGATCATCGCTTGCACTCCGGCCATCGTTATTGGCTCAGCAGCGGCTACCACAACCGGTATTTGCTCAATCGCTGGGGGTTGATCTTGGTTCCCATTTGCATTCACGTTTCCGCTACAGGTTCTTGCCATCTTGATCTATACACCGAATAAGGTGAATCTAGACCTTTACTTAGGATTGACGTTTAAATCATTCTTATCACTCCGAAACGTTTATATGCTAGTTCTAATATCGTAGTTAAACGCTTAGAATCCTAAACACATAAGGTTTCCAGATCCGTTCGGCAACAGACCATAGATCCGAACAAATAACAGCATATCAGGCACAAGCATTTAGCACATAAAAGCATTTTAGGCACAATTCCTAAAATAATCTAGTGCTCACGACTCACAATCATCGCTTAGCATTCTAAGTTTAAGTCTAGAAATAAATCCATATTCCTAGTTCGCTTAAACTAATGCTCTGATACCAACTGTGACATCCCCAAAATCACGGCCAGAAAAGACCGATTTTGTTTATGCTTTATAAAAATCAGAGTACTTCATTTTATAAAAAGGTTGCGGAATTTGTTCCCAGAAAAACATGGTAAATACGTTATTAAAACATTTTCGAAGAAACGTATTTATTTCATTTTAAAATGTTTGGGATGTCATCGTTAATACCGAAACATAAGCATAAACAGAACTTACAATGATTTACACTAGTGATCTACATCTCTTTTAAATCTCTTAGTGTAATGTCACTTCACTTCGTCACCTGTGATATACATAAACTGAGTGGGTCAGGTTGGGAAACCTGGTGAGTACATAGGGTTTTCAACCCACAATAATATAATTATTATGTTCAATCAAATAATCAACCCAATTACCCATCCCCATTATCTTCTTTACTCTTTAAGGATTTAACCTAAGAGTCATCTATCCTGCATTCGTTTATTCCGAAGTCCCTTACTTCCAGGGTTATGGGACTGGCACTAAATCCATAGCTGCCAATGTTTGTTCATAAAGCACTAATTCCATAGCTGCTATAGTCTATTCATCGGGTACTAAATCCATAGCTACCAGTCTTTATCTAATAGGTACTAAGTCCATAGCTACCAATGTTCAACATGTACTAAGTCCATAGCTACCAATTCCTACAGGTACTAAATCCATAGCTACCAACGTCTAAAAGGTACTAAGTCCATAGCTACCGGTGTTTGTCAATAGGCACTAAGTCTGTAGCTGCCAATGTATACTCACGTCATCTTCTATCTCTCATCATTCATCTACCCATCTCATACCCAACATTTTTGTATATATAAAATACATATACAGTTTAAGTCCTTTAAAACATGTATAAAACGTTCAACCAGCATAGACATCAAGTATTCAGATAATGTGCACATATAGCACGTAGTTTATATAAAATACTTCATATCTATGTGTAAGATGAAAGTAACTATGCACTCACTTGAGAAGGTGGTGACTCGGTACTCGGACAGCGCTTTGTTTACTTTAAAATAATTTCCTTCGACGAAACCTAGTATTATTACCACTAGATTTTAGTCTAATATTTACCGTGACTAATTATTAGTCTTATTATTATTATTATATAAGCGTTTAAACAATACTTTCCAACCACTATGTACAGACAGGGGCCAGACATAAAACACCGGAGGGCAGGACCATTTTGGCATATAGCACTTCTGAAATCCAACAACCCTATGCGGCCCTTTAAACCAGATTCCCCGTACTGCGAGTAGTTAAAAAGATATTATAACGACACTTATATAAGTCATAATAATAGCTCAAATATTTATTATAAATTTATAATAACAATACTAATTTTAAATATAAACTATATTTAAAATAGGGTAAGCATAACTTACTTACAAGGGGATTTTAGCTAGGAGTCGGGCTCTATAGGGGCAGAACTTCGTCGCTAAATCTCTCTAAGAAAGATTCGTGCAGCGCTTCAGCGCTCACCTTACTATACTAAAACTACAGAAAGAGAAGTCGAATCACGAGGGACCGAAATGCTCGGGGGATAAGGAGAGAAAGACTCTTGAATCAAGAGAATGGTGCAAGAAATATGAGAGCCCAAGGCTCTTATTTATACTAATTGAATTTTCAAAAACTACCCTCCATAATTACTTAATGACCTTTTAGTTATATAAACAACTAAATACCCCTCTATAATACTATTTTAAATGGATTTAATGATATTTGTACTAAACTAACGTCGAAAGAACTCAACATTAGTCTTATAATGACCGCATCGTCGATACCTTTCTAATGATATATACATATGTATATATATGTGTACGTATACATGATTTATACTTTATTTTAATACGTAAATATGCAATTATAATTTGTAACTCGTTCATACGAACTCCGTTTTTGACATTCTTTATATCCACGCGTAGGTGGAGACGTACTCTACAACTTTCGTTTAGACTCCGTCGGCTAATTTTGACTTTATTTTTAAAGTTATATTTTTAACAGGCCGGGACAGGATTGGTCCATTAAAATCTCATAACTTCTTTATCCGATGTCCATTTTCGTCTGTCTTTTTATCGTTACGCTACTAATAACGAGATCTTCGATTCTCGTTTAGGTTGTGTCGGCTAAAAATCAATCGATCTAAAATTCGAATTTCGGGTTGTACACCGCTAATCCGAAACTTCGAAAAATCATAACTTCTTCATACGAAGTCAGATTTGGGCGTTCTTTTTATCGATGTTCTTAGTTTAACATATTCTACGACTTTCTTTTAGAGCGCTAAGGCTAAATCTCGCTCTATCATAAATTTACTATTTACGCTTCCCGGTGCCGTGCCGGTTCCGACGCGAAACTTCGACGGGTCATAACTTCTTCGTTATAACTCGGATTTCGGCGTTCTTTATATGTACGGAAACCTTGTGACATATTCTACAAATTGGTTAAGATTATTTACTCTAAATAATCTTTTTGTCGAAAAGTTGTTTTCGACCTCTATTGCCTCTAAATTGACTAGCCCGGATCTGCGAGCGTTACACTTCATGTATAGTATCATGACAACGAGTATAATAGCGAAGAAAGAAAACACAACCATCATCAATATAATTGAAAGAGTTACATCATAAAGTAAGTTTACATGTTTCAATATCAATTACATCATGATGACAAAATAAGTTTTGAATTTAATGCCTTAGCGTCCCGTCCTCGAAAGCAGTTGATTACCTGTTTAGCGATTTCCTGAGAATACAAGTTGTTTGAAAAAGGTGTCAACACAAAGGTTTGTGAGTTCATAAGAGTTTTAATTGAGAAATAAATTGTTTTCTTTGTAAAAGCAATTAAGTTGTTCCAGAAAATCCGATATTTTCCTTAAAGAGTGAATTGAAAGTTTCTATGTTATGAAATAGTGCATCCTAGAATTCCCAATAGTTTCCTTCTATAATCTCCAAGTATATATAAGTTATATAAAAGTAAAGTTAGATAAAACGTCGAATGTAATGAGTTTGCCCTAGGCCCACAACCAAACAAGGAACAGGAAATAAAGCGGACCCACCAATTCTAAGTCAATCACGACTAGATTCTATATAACTCTAGCATATACACTTAGAAATTATATCTGAAAAACTAACAATTCTAGATAGAATGTAGTCTTAAAACCAAATACCGAAACCAAATCCTAGTGTAGTGTATGAAATAGTAGTAGTGGCTGTGAATATAAACTATACATATCATAGTTCATCGAATAGTGATAGTGGCAATGAACATGAACTATGCATATTATAGTTTATCAAATGTGATGATGATGGTGAACATAAACTATACATATTACAGTTCATCAAATAGCGATAGTGGTAGTGAACATAAACTATGCATATTATAGCTTATCAAAAGTGATGGTGATGGTGAAATCCCTTTTTGTAATAATTTTGTAGTGTAGATGAAACATAAACTATACCTATTATAGTTTATCACATTGTTTGTAATGTATATACGCCTTAACAGTACCGATTATAATTAGCGTATTCGTTTGTGGGGGGTATAATAAACTTAACTATACTTATTATAGTTTATCATAATTATTTGTAGTGGTAGTAACCCTTTTGTATACGTAATACCTTTAGTAATGTGTTTGTTATGTAAATGAATCATAAACTATACCTATTATAGTTTATCTAAATAATTGTTGGGGTAGCGAGCATAAACTATACTTGTCATAGTTTACCAATGTTTGTATTTCAATGGATATAACCTCGAAATACCATTTGTTTTCTGATATATGCCTATATACCAAGACAAAATGACACATAATGTAATATTATATAATCACATAATGATACACACCTTGCTCAACAAGTTACAAGGTGTGAATGAAAGTTATAAGCTATTAACTAGTTTTTAAGCTTTCTACACTGTTTTAGAAAAATCATAGGAAAATCATACGAAGTCGAAAACTAAATCCGTAAATTCTGAGAGTTCATAGAATGTGTCTAGTTTATCCATAATTTTTATTATGACTTTTGGAAGTCTTTAACTTGTGTTAAAATGTCCATATTCACAAACTGGTCCGGATTTGTTCTTGAAATGATAGGCTGTTTTGTAAAAATCACCATAAATCATAGAAACATCATATGGAGATGTGCAAGTAGTCATTTTAAAGGTATAAACCTGAAATATTTTTATATAATACAGTTTTGAAAACTAAAATGTTTAAGTTGTCAAAAACAGTCCATGAATGGAGTCCAACTTTTCTGATGAAAGCTGTTGGAAGAATTTAGTTGTGTTCTTGGTGTTTTAACTTGTATTCCCCCCCCCCCCCCCCTTAAAACTTAAGAAAACATGAAAATATAGGGGTATGAACTCACCTTGTGTGATTTCAGTGGTTGAATGTTGAAGGGAAGAAGTGTTCAACTCAAGAACACTTGGAGGATTGCTTGAAGATTCGAGAATCTTAACACAAATATGATGGAGTTTGTGTAAGGGATCTATGATTTAAGTAAAATGAAGTGTAATAATCATAAGGAGGATAATTTCACTTACCAAAAATAAGAGGAAACTTGATGATTAGCCCTTGAATTTCGAATTTGAGGGAAGAGAAGTGAGAGAGAGAGAGAGGTGTTTGTTCTTTGGGTGGAAATGAGAGAAATGAGAGAAAGGTGAAGAGAGATAAGAGTCTTCAGCCTTTGATCAAGAGTGTGGCTGGTCAAATGGTGGGGAAAGTACTCTTGAATGACCAGGTATCGTGGGGATGGGTGTGGGCTGGTCATGGAGTGGGTGTGGGTGATTGCTTGTGTCATAAACTAAAGTGAAGTCAACACTCCACCTCAAGATCTTACATTAATAGATTTTATTCTTAAATAAGGATTTTCCTAAAAATATGATAAATTTATGAATTTATAGGGTCTTATATGTCAAAATATGAGTTTGCGTGAAAATCCCCCGTTAAAATAATTAAAAACGGGCTTAAAACGAAGCCGTGGTCGAAAACCGGGTGAAAAATGTGGAAATCCGAAGTCAGGAGGGTAATTCCAGTCTTAACAGCCTTAGGTCCGAAGTAGGGGTTAGGCCGCTGAAGTGGATCCGAAGGGAAAGGGGGCTGCGGTCTGAGGAGGCACCGCGGGTGGTTCGACAGTAGGGTCCGGAGCGAAGTCTGATGCGGCTTGGTGACTGTGGCTGCTCAAGGGGACTTCGGACTCGGTTCATGTGGCCTCGGTTCCAAGAGGGTTTGGCCCCTATAGAGAGGCTTCGGCCCTAAGAGGCTAATTTCCAATGTATCTTCCCGCTTCGAGTGGTTTTTCACCAAGTTAAGTGTCAGGATGCCCCAAATGATTAAAATAAATCAAAAGGGGTTTTGAGAGAGATTTGGGAGAGATTCCATATTCTTGGAGAGATTTGGGAGAGATTCCACATTCTTGGAGAGATTTGACATACTTGGAGAGATTTCACATACGGAGAGAGATTTGAGAGAGATCCCACATTCTTGGAGAGATTTGGGAGATATTTTTAATATAGAAAGATATAGTGAAAGAGATTAAGAGAAACTTCTTTTGAGACCTTTTTGAGTGTTTGGCTCTGTATTTCAAGGTTCATAAACCTTGTTAAGTCTTGTTATGACTGTTATATGCCCCGAGGGTTAAGGAATAATGTTTTATCGAGTAGCTTCATCACTTGCCCTGATTAGTGTTTAGGGTTTCTGAACACGTGAAAACTCTAAGTGATACTTTGTATTTAAGAGTGCGAGTGGTTCAATAAGAAACATAATGAAAACCCTAGCATACAAGGGTTAAATGAGTTGACCGGTTTGACCTGTTGACTTTGACTTGACTGGAAATTGACGGTTGTCACAATTTATGTTGATGATTTATTTGTCACAGGTACAAGTTTGAGCATGGTTGAAAGGTTCAAGATGGATATATCAAAGAATTTTGAAACGTCGGATCTTGGAAAATTGATTTACTACCTTGGCATTAAAGTGAAACAAGAAGAATCGGGGATTACTATAAACCAAGAAGCGTATGCTCAACGCATTCTAAAAGAAGCCGGTTTACATGATTGCAATCCGACCCACATTCCTATGGAACCGGCAAATAAATTGTCAAAGGCCGAAGATGAACCCGAAATCGACCCAACACAATATTGAAAGGTGGTAGGATGCCTTAGATATCTCTTGCAAATATGACCCGATATGGTATATGCGGTTGGGGTTGTTAGTCAATACATACAAAGTCCAAAAGAATCACATGGTGTTGCAATCAAACATATCCTATGATACTTATGAGGAGCAACGAGATACGGTATCAAGTACGAGAGGATAGGACAAAACCGACTCATTGGTTATAGTGATAGTAGTCACGATGTTGACACAAATGACGGAAAAAGCACAACCTGTCACATTTTCTACTGTGGGTCATCTCCAATTACTTGGTGTTTGCAAAAGCAAGATACCGTTGCTTTATCAGTTTGTGAGGAGGAGTTCATGGCGGCCACGACGACCGCATGTCAAGCAATATGGCTTCAAGATTTGCTCGGAGAAATCATGAACAAAGCGCAAGAGAAAGTGGTTCTAAGAGTTGATAACAAGTCGGCTATCGAACTAACGAAGAATCTTGTTTTTCATGGAAGGAATAAACACATTCACACGAGGTTTCACTTTATTCGTAATTGTGTTGAAAACGAAAAATTGGAGGTGGAGTACATTCCCAGTGAGGAACAAAAGACGGACATTCTTACCAAACCATTAGCTCGAACCAAGTTCAAGGAAATGCAGAGCTTGATTGGGATTGAAGACGTCTCTAGAAGGACTTAGAGATTCAAGGGTGATTGTTGGAATCCTAAGTTTGAGGATCAAACAATCCAATTTAGGCAATCTAGTTTTAGGAAACTATTTTACAAGTCGGTTCTTAGTTTCGTAATTACAATCTAGTACAAGTCGATCATTAGATCTATATATACATATCTTAATCGAGTTTTAGGATTAAGAATTCATAATTGTAACACAAATGTTTTAAGTGATTTTCCTTTTAATCAAAGAGTTTGATTACTTGTGACTCAATTTTATCTTGAATATGACTATGTTGACCGAGAAAACAAAGACAGTGCCACTGAATTAGGTTTGGCAATTTCTATACGTACCCCCAATGTTGTGTAATAGTGTTTGTGCACCCTCCTGATGTGACACTGTATGTGAGTGAACGAGGATACTTACAACACAACTCTTAGCTTTCCATTGGATTCAAAACAGGGAGCCTAGACCAAGGACATTGTTAGTTTAATCATTGCCGCCAAGATGATTCGATGAAGGGCTTTACAAATGCAATTATTTGTCTTTCAACAGCATCACTGGCAGTTTTTATAATCACCTTTACATAAGTAAATTATCGTGACTTATCGACTACATTAATGAGTATATAGTAAGCAGATGATGCAAGAAAATACAAATTTAGGCTTTGGTTTGTGGAACTGAAAATTTTGACTCTCTATTACTACTTCCGAAAAAAATAACTATTACAAACACTAAAACTTTGCGTACGTAATCATTAATAAATTACTCATTGTTTACCACAGGCACCATTTCATATTCAACAGACTCCTGGAATCTCTTTGGAAGCATAAATCGACCACCAAAACGTTGCTGCAAGAACACGATCACTGCAAACACAACACCCCCACAAGCAATGAAAACATCCCAAGAAGTTGAGTAGAAATCTGCTCTTGGATTTGCATACAGATAGAATCGATCAAATTGATGACTGATGTTCTTTTGACCCCTATAAAGATCATACGCATGAGGTAGTAATCGAACAAAAGTGTTCCCTATATAAAACAAATAAGACAAAGCATTCCCTTTTGAAATCTGAAAAATGTTAAGAACGATTTGTGGAAACAAGAATCCATCTAGTGTTAACCCCGCATAAGACCTCAAATCACCCCAGATTGATCGATTACTTGAGATAATGTAATCATTGTCAATCCACTTCGCTAGCAACATGATCAATCCACCACTTATATAAATCGGTAAACAGATTACAATACTCCGTATCTCATGATTCCAATGTTTCTGTTCGTCATTCCCAGGTTTAGAATTCCATGTCAATTGGAGGAGACGGAATTGCAAAATGAAAGCTACCATTGTCACTATCCTCACAATCACTTCATTCACTTCAAGCAATCCACCACTACCCCCGAGTGGAATGTTTTGAGGGTAACGAGTGTTTGAAAACATTGCCTCGAAATTCAACACTAAAGGAACCATGTACCCAAGTGTAAGAATCACCATCATCAAAACCGAAATCAAAGGAATCATATCCGGATTCTTTTTCACATGAAAGAGTTGTAGCACGATAAATAAACACGAAAGTGTCACTGAAATCAAGTCCATGATGATTTCCAAATCCATTCTCCATATCGATTCTTTCGCTTCAGTTTCAGTGTAAGTGAGAGAAACGATACGTAAAGGATCAAAGTACAATGCATCTGATCTTTCACGTAAACTTTGTATACTTCCTTTAATCAAAAAGCTTCCGTTATTCCGTTCGATACGTGGGAATCGGAATCGCACCATAATCTCACAATCGAAAGATTCATTTCTTGATTCCTTGCTAGATGAATTTAGATTCCTACAACCAATCATGCAAAGTCTTCCCGTTTGACTATCGTAAAACCCTTCCGCTGAAATCTCGACTTTACCATTGTTGGTAGAGGGTAACAACGGAATCCCGCTTTGCAATTCCGATGTTGAATTAACAAACGGACGGAATGTAATCTCGTAGCTAATGTTCATCGGACCGGTGTCACTGGTGGCGGCTGGGAGTGATGCCGCCTGAAATGGATTAGAATTTGAAGTCACCACCGTATGTGAGTTGTAAAACTGATTCCCGACAAAGATCGGAACTGCAGAGCCGGTGGAAACCATGTTTCCATGTTTCACAGACATGTCGAAAGTCATATCCCAATTATACCCTGATGGGTATGAGATCGATCCCCAATTAGGAAACTTTCTTCCAGGGCAAATCCGTCTTAATTTCTCCAATTTTGTAAACTCATACTTCGATCCATAATGATCAAAACTATGATCAAAGCTTTGAAACTTGATTGGTTCAAAGTACCCGACATCATCCGCTTTCTTGGTTGACCAAATTTGACCTTCGGTGGTATGTGTGTTCATGATTGATCGAACTTCAGGGAAATATAAGGTCAACCTGATCGAACAATCTCCGACATGAGCACTTCCCAAAGGATCAGTTTGATTCAAGATATGGCAAGCTAGTATGCAAAGCTCGTTGTTTGTTCCATTCCATGTTCCATCTCCAATTAACGTTATATTTGGATTAAAAGATTGATCATAACGACTATTCCTTCTATCTTGAAACTCCACCAAAAAACGTAACTTTCTTTCATGTGGTGAACATTGAATCGCATATAACGATAAAAAAGAAGGCGAAAAAGGAAAGGAAAGTGGGTGCCCAGTATCTTGATTCTCCAACTTGAAAGTCTTGAATTGATCTCTAAAAATCGAACACATATCTAAAGATTGCATACTAGCTACCGAATGTTGTAGAGTGAAATTACCGTTTTGCCCATTACACTCTTCGTTAGAAACCAACGAGTAATTGTATTTGAACTGAGCTACACGAGGGAACCCCATCATCGAAATCGGCTCGAAGTAATCAGAATCTTGAACGGAAGCCAAACTCTCCAAGATTCCACTGACTAAACTATTATTCAAATTTATAAACCTGGCGAAATTAAGTTTAAGAACAGCGTCAAGTTTAAGAGGTTTACCCTTTTCGGAAAACCAATGAGCGGATCCCACCATACAAAGCTTGTTAGTGGAAACTGACCAAAACCCATCTAAGTAAAACACCAATGGACGATAAAATCGTGAATAATTAGAGTGGAAAACGTAAATATTTGACGAAATGAATCTTAGTTGGGCTTGAATTTTGTATGTGTCGAAGGTTTGTGTTCTAAAGAGGTTGCTTGTGGGTGTAAAAAGGATGGATCTTTGTGAGGGGGAATCAGGGCCGAGAATGTTTTGACCACCGGTGTAATGACTGGTTACGGGTTCAAGAAACGGGTATCGGGTGAATATGTGGGTGGTCGGAATGGCTTCCGGAGCAAAGGAATTACAGTGATCGGAATAGGAGATTGTTTGAGCTGAGGAAATGACTGTTGGAATGAGGATGAAGGTTAGGATGAAGATGGTGACGAAGGAATTGGATGGAAAGAGTGAAGGATTCATGGCTGGAATGGAATTGGAGATGGGGGGTTTGGTTGATGGTTGACTTGGTTTTGATCTTATAATGTGATTTTTAACTTTTTATAATGGGTTTAATTGCTTAATATATTGTGGTGACACCTTCCAAGAAACTAAGATTGGTTTTGACGGGGTTAATGAAGTGGGGTTAAAATTGTCAAAAAGAAATTATCCACAATACTTATGTGAAATGTCCTCATCATATGTATATTTTAATTTTTTATTTTAGGATTCTTGGATATTTCGATGGATTTTTGTGGAATTCTTGTTTACTCTTGTTTTTTTGTGTTGTTCATCTACGATATAACAAATGTGAAATTTGTACAGATTCTTTTTGGAAATCAGATTGGTAGAAAAAAATTAGAAAAAAATGTGAAGGTTTGAAAATCAAAATCAAGATAAAACTTTGGATTTTTCTTGTTTTCGTGAGTTGTAATTAATGTTTCATTTTTAGGGTCTTGATTCCTGTAATATTGTAAATTATTAATCAAACCAAATGATGAACTGAATGAACTTGATATTCAAATACCATTTATACAACTTGAGTAGATTTTCTAATTTGTTTACTTATACATCTTACATATTCAATAAGAGCTAAATACATAAATTAATAACATAGTTAAGATCAATTTACACTCTAAACGGTATAACGTTTATTTATTTGCTTTTGTTAGAATATTTATGCATGTACTATATTGTTTAGGCTTATATATTAGCCCATGTTTTATATAGCCGTTCGACTGGGTTTATTTCTCACCACAATGCATCAAAATCACATGCGAGCGAACGCACACTATTGTCCATGAAATGGGCTTCTTGTGCCATCTCCACAAGTAGCGACAGAAACCACACATCAGGCCCATGTGTAAATGGGTCATTCGTATACTGCTGAAAAATCAAATGACAACGATATCCCTTCTCCTTGGTCCTGGTTTAATTCGGATCAACTCAGCTCACTTCCGTAAATGTTCAGCAGAATGTCTCTCTAAGATCCATAGCCGGGTGAATGCGTTATGACACCTGTGCCACAAAACATGTCCACACAAACCAGGTATACTCAGATAAATATAACTCTAATGCTATCCTAGTTGGAGATGGTTCCTCAATTCATGTTAATATCGAACGAACACACAATTTCCTATCCAACATTCTACGGCCCACTCTATTTATTTAAATAAGTCTATCCGGAGTGGAACCCCAAGACGTGTGAGAAGCTGACGTGGAGACTGCCAAGATGCGTGAACACCGCCCCTAGGGCCGGTGGTTGTGGCGTGAGTTTGAAGATGGAAGGAGACGACGAATAGGAGAAGGGGAAAGCTCCTTGTTTGTTCCATTCCATGTTGCATCTCCAATTAACGTTATATTTGGATTAAAAGATTGATCATAACGACTATTCCTTCTATCTTGAAATTCTACTAAAAACGTAACTTTTTTTTCTTGTGGTGAACATTGAATCACATACAACGATAAAAAAGAAGGCGAAAAAGGAAAGGAAAGTGGGTGCCCAGTATCTTGATTCTCCAACTTGTAAGTCTTGAATTGATTTGTAAAATTCGAACATAAGTCTAAAGATTGTATACTAGCTACCGGATCTACAAGAGAAGTCATCAAGGTTAAGACTTTATACCTCTAAAAGATAGATCAAGATGCACAAATTTTGGATCCACAAGTTCCAAGCTAACCAACACTTCTCCAATGAACTCCTTTCTCTTTAATGTGTACCAAAAGCACTCCAAATCACTCAAAAACCCCCAAGAATGCTCAAATGACAGCTAGGGTTACGTTTTTAGGGTTAAGGTTGATGGAGGCCGAAGATAATAGGGTTTGAACACAAGTCAAGACCTTTAAATAGGGTCCAAGACACTAAATTAGGGTTTATACCTGACTGGAGTACGCCCTGCGTACTCCAAGGCCATGCACGATCATTCATCCTAGTACGCCCAACGTACTCCCTATACGCCGAGCGTACTAGACTTAGCCCTAAAAGTCCCAAACTTTCGAAGGTCACAACTTCTTCGTTCTAAGTTCGTTTTCGACGATCTTTATATCCATAGAAAGGTAATGAGAAGCTCTACCATCCTATCAACTCTCATTTGCCTTAAAGATTTCTCAACTTAAATCCAAAATTTATAAAAGGCCTGGACTATCACTTTACAATTATACCCTTAGGCTCTACAACACAAACCAAACTCTCGGATCACCTAATCTACATTATCCACATCCAAAGGGGTCTAAATCTCTCTTTCCCCAAGGCCTAAAGCCTTATGATAACTTATCTTCGGGTCACGACCCCGAATTAGGAAACGATTCGAAACAGGGTGTTACACTTTAGCTCATTTCTCTACTAGTCTTTCTCTTTGGCACCAATGTATTGGTCACCATGACAATAAATTCTTCAAGTCTTTAATTTCCAGTAATTCAATTTCTTGTAATAAACTCGGTTGAATGATTTGTTGCATGCTTGTGAACTTGGAAATCATATTAAATTTCCTTTCCTTATATTTGATTTCATTGTTTAAAATACATTTGATATTATACAATCTTATATTTGGTCATCATCAGTTGATAGTGTTAGTCGCCTGCAATACTATATCATTTTTTACCATCATATTCACTATCTTTGGGTTTACCCACTCAAACATAATTAGATGTCTTTTCCAAATTCCTTGAATTCATCAAAATTATCCAAACACAATATGGAAAAAGTAAAAAACATTAAACGTTTTCTTTTTCAGTGTGACAATGTGTGGAATATAACAACCAATTGATGACCATTTTACTGATTTTCTCGTTTACATACATCTTAATAAAATGGAAAATCCAAACGAACGCTTCGTACCATCAACAACATAATCCGAACACTTTTGTTTCAAGCTCACATTTCTCCTCTGACTAATTAGGTTGAAGTCTTTCATATGATTACCCACTTACTTAATATGATCACTTCCACTTCCATAAACAATGACACACCGCATTTTCGCCTCCATAAATCTCATCCCGAATACACTCACTTATGAGTGTTTGGTTGTCTATGCCTCCCTCACCTCATCACACCACATAATCTATTTCTTTGTACCACAACTTGATTTTTTCTTGGTTACCCAATCCATCACCATGGATATCAATGCCTTGATTTAGCCACTCATAAAATCATTATTTCTCATCATGTTGTCTACGACAAAACATCCTTTCCCTTTTAGTTGGTAACACCAAATGAACCTCCTTAATACTCCTTCTTTAATGATACACATGACCCATTACACTTACTTCAATCCTATGTTCCCTCGCTCTCACCCTCACCCTTTCCAAAATCCATTATTAAGCTCTAATACCATTTAGTTACCATTGCCCCCCCCCCCCCCCCAATTGTGAGTTGCATAAATTGCATTTTTTACATGTTTGTTTATAGCATTGCATTACATTTTAGTGTAATTTTACATGCATTTTGCATATTTGGACATTATCAAGGATCTATCAATATTTCACCATTTTTTGTGGATGTTTCAGGGTGATTTAGAGATTGGAGCATGCTTACAATGTTTGAGGGAAGCTCTCGGTGAAGTTTCGGAATTTTCGGAGCTACATTGAAGAAATTGGAAAATCGGAAATTGGCCATTTTGTAGTTCATTACACGGCCCATGCTTTGGCAAGGCATACATTACGTGGGCGCGCTTTGGTAACTTTTTAGCACATCAGAGCCATTACACGACCGTGTAATGGAAAAGCTTATGTTACACGGCTGTGTAACGTGTCTGACAATTGATTTTTGAATTTTAACTTCCGATTTAAGTGACTTTTCTAAGTCATTTTGAGGGGACTTCGAACACACACATTAAGAGGCGATTTTGCGAAGAAACTATTATCATTTGGTTCTTTGGAAAAAACACTTTTACTTTGATCTTGTAAGTTAATTTAGGATAAAAACTTGTTGAATTTGTGCTCTAAGTTAGTCATGTGTGGCTAACTTTTCTTATTATTTCTGATTATAGATTCTTATGTGTTTGTTGTTTAGATTATAATTTGTACTTGGTTTCATGTTTATCATCTAGTAATCTTTGGTTTGGTCTTTATTATGTGTTTGATTTGTACTCTTTTCACTTAATCAATGGAATTAGGGTCCTTATGAATCTAGTTAGTCAAATAGTGAAATCTGTATATGTTTTATGATTTGATGTTGGTAACATACACTTGATTGGTTTCAAATAGATCAAAAATTAGTGTAATCAAAGATTAGATGTTAATATTCCCGAGCTTATGAGGAATGCTGGACATTGTGGTAATTATTACAAGAACTTAATGTCATTTAGTGATTTGATGCAAAAGCTTATTTGAATTGAATCAACCAAATGAAGTTTTATTTTAAGAGCATATTTTGAATAAAACATTTTTGTTAACATGGATATTAGAGCTTATTAATATCTTGATTACCAACTTAGATTGAACACGAATCATAGTCATATTACATCTTATAACATTAGACATGTGTAACACCCCGACTCTCAGGTATTAATTTTATGGCTTTATTTTCATATTGAAGGGTCTACTCGATGAGTTGGATGCCCTGACTCGTCGAGTAGGAACGTTTTGGCCACGTGTTTAAGTGATCAACTCGCCGCGTCGGAGGCATGACTCGACGAGTTGGAGCTGGAGGATGAAACCTTAATTTCTGGGGTTTTGCACCCTATTTAAAGGGTCATTAGCCTCCCTTACAACCTCCTTTGAGTCTAGAAACCCTAAAACGCGTTTTTCTCTCTTGTGTGATATTAAGCCTTATGGTGGATTGTGGAAGGAAGATCTTGAAGTACTTAAGATTAGAACAAGAGGAAGGCTGTAGATCCGAGTTCTTCTTCATCTTAGCATCGTTTTTTAGATAACAAGTTGTTACCTTGAGCTTTTTCTATCTAGATCTATGCATGTATGAGATTAGGGCCACTTTGGCCATGTTGATATGTTATTTGGGTATTAGGCGTGATCTGAAGTTGCAACTTCAGATCTAGGCTTATCTTGGTCTGCAAGATCATAAAGTTTCAGCCTTTAGTGAGTTAATACCTTATTCATCCCTTAGAACCTTTCTTTAGCTTGATTTGGGCCATTATCACCTTGCATGTATGTAAAGTTTGCAACTTTAAGTAAGAAGTATGCCTTAGGAGCTTGGATCTGCGTTATGGAGCTTTAAAGTGGCTTAAAAATCGACTGGATGGAGAAAGGACTGAAGGGACTTGACGAGTTGCATGTCCAACTCGGCGAGTCTGATGAAGATTGTTGTGCAAGGATTTCTGCATGGACTCGGCGAGTCAACTAGGGCTTTCCTGACTTTTGAACATGCATGAATTCGGCGGGTTGCAGGGAAACTCGACGAGTCAACGGAGGATTTCATAACTTCTCGAGTTCAGGAAGGATTGGACGAGTCTGTGAACTGCACTCGACGAGTTGGATCAACATGGAATGTTAACCTTGACCATTGACTTAGACTTTGACCAAGGATTGACTAGTTGAATTCTGGGGTATTTTGGTAAATTGGAAATTTATGGAAATGGTCCTATGGTAAATATAGGTGGTGGGGTCCGTGGCGGTGATTTGAGAGATTGAGCTTACCACTTCAGTTTGACAGTTGTGAGGTGAGTTTTCCTCACTATACTCAAGGGTCTAAGGCACCAATGTCGGCCCTTTTGGATTGCTATCCTGATATGTTATATGCTCGAGTATTGTTATGATCCGTTAGATCAGTATCCTGATAGATAGGATGTTATATGATGTTATGAGCCATTAGATCAGTATCCTGGTAGATAGGATGTTATATGTTGTTATGATCCGTTAGATCAGTATCCTGGTAGATAGGATGTTATATGTTCCTAATCACTGTTAGATCGGTTTGTCTGTCTATAGACTGTTATGTGATTAGCTGATATATGTGCACATGTTTGATTGGTGGTTGAGGCTTATCTGCTTTCTGAGAAAGGCAATAGACCTAGGCATTCCAACCTGATGGTTTTGGGCCGTGAGTATTCCATTTCGAAGATGATTGGACTCGTAGTATGTAGGCATTCCAACCTGTTGGTTGTGGGCATGGGTTATTCCATCCCAAGGATGATTGGACCCATAGTATGTTGGCATTCCAACCGGATGGTTGAGGGCCTGGGGTATTCCAACCCGATGGTTGACTGGACCCATAGTATGCTGTTCGTGATTATATGTATACTGTTGTGTGTATGAGTATGTTGGGGAACTCACTAAGCTTTGGGCTTACAGTTTTAGTTTTGGTTTCAGGTACCTCATATGATCGCGGGAAGGAAAAGGCGTGATCGTACAACTCCTCATGTTTATGACTTTATTTATGGGATACTCTGATATTATACTATTTTAAAAACAAGTTTTGTAATGATTAATGGTTTTGAAATGTTTTTTAAAAGTTTATATTGGGTTGATTTTTATGGGTGTTACAAGTTGGTATCAGAGCGTTGGTTTGAGTGAATTGGAGGAACACTCGTGTGAATTCAGTCTCAAATCAAGGAAAGACTTTCAAAATGATTTTTTTAAAAGGTTTTCAAAATAAGTAAAGTAGGATGCAGAGTGTACGAGTAGCCGGAGCCAGTAAGTAGACCCCAAAATACCATGCAGTTATTTGATTATATGATATGTTATAACAGCATGCTAGTACTAGGTTAGGGATCTTCAGGAATTGCATGATAGAATTGCCCGATTGCATGATGCCTGATAGCCTAGGGTTTTCTTATATGAAATTGACATCATTACTGTAGTTGCTTGTGTATGCATCATGGATGTACATAATTAAGATCTTATCGCCTAAGAAGGTTTAGTTTGGCCTTATTTCCTGTTCTTGTTTGATGAAGGGCTTAGGGTAGGATCAGGTATTCAAAAGTCTATAGGGTCCAACGTTATGTATGGCCATCATACATTAGTGTTGCAGGGTTGGTGGAAGTTTTATGGGTGGGTTGTATGAGGCCAGTAAGTCAGTTATGAGATAGTTAGCCTAACTCTAGAAGTAAGGAATGAGCGACCACCATGTATATATATATTGTTAGGGTGTTGTGGTGATACTTGAGAAAAATATGGGTAGGTGTGGAAGGTAGTATGGGCCCGTACTACTAAAAGCACAAGCCCATACGTGTAGCAAGGAAGTCATAACCTCTAGGGTTTAGTTGGGAGTTGGTTCCCTGCTGTTTGTGCGGATTATCTGATATCTTCCTAGTGTATTTTCAGTATGATGGTTACGAGCCGTTTTGTGACTGGATCCGGATCGGGATTAGGGCAGGGCGATCAGGGTGCCCCGGCAGCACCCGAGATTATCGGCCAAGTGGGCCAATATTGACAGAGGATCGCGTCAGGGAGATCATCCGCGAGGAGGTGGTCGAGACTATCCGGGGTCAGATTCTGGAGATGTTTGGGTCTATTAAGACTGCCATGATGGAGTATTTTGATAACAGATATGCAGCCCTAGCTGAGACGGCTGCCGCAGCAGCTACAACTAGGGGTGAGCAAAAACCGCACCGCAACAAAAATTAACCGCAAAAACTGCATAAACCGCAACCGCAAGAAAAACCGATGGTGAGGTTTTCTGTTTTTCAAAAACTGCAAATTTGCAGTGAGGTGCGGTTATTAGTTTTCAAAAACCGCAAAAAAAAACCACACCGCACCACATATATTATATACAATTTTTTTAATTAATTATTAATATATTAAATATTAAAAATAAGACAAGTTTCATGGATGAAAGATGGATAAAATACTAGAAGGCAAACGTATTGGTGTTTTGTTATGTTTAACTTTGAAAAATGGTGAAATTAGACAATATTAAGATATTTCTTGTTAATTACTATTGATTTGACGTTTTAAAGATATTAGTGTTTGTGATTTAAGTTAATTGTATTATACTTTATCGTTTTTTTATTATTACAAGTAATATGTTTGAACTTTTAAAACCGTTTGAGTTCTAAACTGTGGTTAAAAACCATACAAAATAACCACACCCAATCCATGCGGTTAATAACCGCAACTCAGAAAAAACAAAACCACACTGCAAAAATAACTGCCTAACCGCACCGCAAAAATAACTGCACCAAGCGGTTTTGAAAATGGATTAACCGCATTTACGGTTAGTGGCGAGGTTTTGGCTAATAACCGCACCTCGCTCACCCCTAGCTACAACATATGTAGAGGGAGGATCGGGGCTTTCAGTACCGGGACTTCGATAACACAAAGCCCTCGACCTTCGATGGGACTTAGGATCCGATCATAGCCATGAGGTGGCTGTCTGATGTGGAGGGATGTTTCTTTACATGCTCATCTCCTACTGACCAAAAGGTCAGATGTGTCCTGAAATTGCTGAGGTCGGGGCAAAGGATTGGTGGAGATTGATGATTGGGTCGTATACGGATGACCAGAGAGCTGCTATTACGTGGGAGCAGTTCAGAGATATGTTCTGCGCTCACTATATCCCATGTTTTGAGAGCGAGTGGTTGTCACAAGAGTTCTTGGATCTGAGACAGGGTACGAAGTCGGTGACAGAGATCACCTGCATGTTTACCGAGAGGGCGATGTTTTGCCCGGAGTTTGCTTCTGAGCACGCTCAGATGACACATTATCTGAGCATGCTCAAGACTAACATCCATCAATTGGTTGCCACCCAATGATGTGATACACTGCTGGAGTTACAAGAGGCTGCTAGGCGGCGTAAGTTGGAGATTGAGCTGCAGTTGAGGGAGCAATGGTAGGCCCCAGTATAGTCACAGCTGGCGCCAAAGCTGTCTAAGACCGCTGATACCAGATCTGGGGGACAGCCAGGCCGCACTTATGGGAAGTGCGGAAAGGCTTATTTGGGGATTTTCCGATCAGGGAGCGGGTGCCACAAATGTGGAAAGCAAGGTCATCTGGCCAGGGATTGCAAGCAACATACTCCAACTCTCGGAGTCAGACTTAGTTACCATTATGATCAGGTGGGCCATATGAAAGCCTAGTGTCCCCTACTAGCCGCCAAACTGGCATAGGCTCTCGTGCCGGCTACACTGTGGATCACTAACGAGACGCAAGGTAGAGCGAAGCCCCCAAGGGCTCAGGGATGTGCCTTCTAGCTTACAACAGAGGAGGCCAGGGCAGTACTAGATGTGGTTGCTGGTATGTTTCTATCCCTTATGATACTGATTATATATGCTTTATGCTTATCTATTTGTACCTGTGATTAGGTACGTTTATAGTGAACTCCTTGCTTGCATTGGTTTTATTTGACTCGGAGGCAAGTCGGTCGTTTGTGTCTCAGACGTTTAGTATGGGGTTCGTGTGTCAGTAGGAGAGCTAGAGTGTTCGTTGCGAGTCTCTATCACCAACGAACAAGGAGTTTTCGCTTCTTTAGTTTTTCAGGGATGTGTGTTGGAGATAGTCGGGGTGTCTTTCTCGGTAGACTTGATTTCGATTCCCATGGGGGATGTGTGTGATCATGGGTATGGAATGGCTTAGTCGTTTTAGTGCCATAATCAACAGTGAGGGTCAGCGAGTGGTGGTTCGAACCCCAAGTGGGGGAAAAATGATTGTCTATGGCGAGGGTACCAGATTGGGATCAGGGTTTTGTTCTGATTCCATGGCTCGACAGTACATTCAGCATGGGTGTGCAGGTTATCTAACGTATGTGGTAAGGGAGTTTGCTGACGTATTTTGGGTGGAGTTTCTCGGAGTACCTCCGGAGAGGCAGGTCGAGTTTAGGATCGACCTAATGCCAGGTGCGGCCCCTATCGCCAAGGCGCTGTACCAGTTGGCACCACCAGAGATGCAGGAGCTGTCATCACAACTATAAGAACTGTTGGGCAAGCAGTTCATTCGTCTGATTAGTTCCCCATGGGGAGCGTCGATACTCTTCGTCAGGAAGAAGGATGGTTCGCACAGGATGTGCATTGATTACCGGGAGTTGAATAAGTTGACGATGAAAAACCGTTATCCACTCCCGAGGATAGATGATATCTTTGATTAGTTGCAGGGAGCATCTTGGTTCTCCAAGATAGACCTGAGGTCCGAGTACCATTTGGTCAGGGTTAGAGATGAGGACGTGGAGAAGACCGTGTTTCTGACTTGTTATGGACATTATGAGTTCGTGGTGATGCCGTTTGGGCTCACCAACGCCCCAACAGTATTCATGGACCTGATGAATCGGGTCTACAGACCGATGATCGATCGCTCGGTCATCGTGTTCATAAACAATATCTTGGTATACTCCAAGACCCGAGAGCAGCATGAGGAGCACCTTCGGGAGTTATTGGGAGTTTTGAGGCGGGAACGACTTTATGCCAAGTTCTCGGAGTGTGAGTTTTGGTTACGAGAGGTTCCGTTCCTTGGAAACCTCGTTAACCAGCATGGGATTTTGGTTGATTCGGCCAAAATCGAGGCGGTTATGAAGTGGGAGGTTCCGAAGTCTCTCTCGGATATTAGGAGCTTTCTGGGATTGGCAGGGTACTACCGAAGATTTATACATGATTTCTCCAAGATTGCAGTACCCCTCACTCGTCTGACGAGGAAGGGTTGGATTTCCAGTAGGGCCCCGAGTAGCAAAGGGCGTTTGAGACTCTCCGACAACGGTTATGCGAGGCTCCAGTATTGACTCTCCCGGAGGGAGTCGAGGATTTTGTAGTATTTTGTGATGCATCCATCACAGGACTAGGAGCGGTCCTCATGTAGAGAGGACGGGTGATGGCCTATGCATCACGACAGTTGAATCCGCATGAAACGAGATAACTTACTCATGATCTGGAGTTGGGGGCGGTGGTATTCGCCCACAAGATTTGGAGGCATTACCTCTATGGGGTCCGCTATACCATATACACGGACCACAAGAGCATGAGACACATCATGGATAAGCCAAACCTGAACATGAGGCAGCACAGGTGGCTAGATGTAGTCAATGACTACGACTGTGAGATCCTTTACCACCCAGGTAAGGCGAACGTGGTGGCGGACGCTCTGAGCTGCAAGTCATCTGGGTCTTCCACCCCAGTGACATGTATGAGGATTAGATGCATTCTCCACTCACGAGTTTGATTAGAGATGCTCAGGTTAAGGGCATGCGGCCAGAGAACTGGAAACCGAAGAGGATTAGGGTGAGAACACCCATTTTGTGCGGGATAGCCAGGGATTATTGACGCGTTGCGATCGGGTCTGGGTTCCGATGTCTGGTGGGGTCAGACAGACTATATTGGAGGAGGCTCATAAGTCTCACTTCTATTTTCACCCGGGGACCACCAAGATGTTCTGGGACTTGCGATTGAGTTACTGGTGGCCATGCATGAAGCGAGAAATCGCTTGGTATGTCGAGAGGTGTTTGACCTGCAGGATGGTGAAGGTCGTGCTGTAGAGGCCGCACGGAAAATTGCAGCCTCTGGAGATTCCCATGTGGAAATAGGAGCAGATCTTGATAGACTTCATCACCAAGCTGCCGAGAACGGTGAAGGAGTTCGACGCTATTTAGGTCATCGTGGATCGATTAACCAAGAGTTCTCATTTCCTGCCCGTTCGGGAGAGTTCATCGGCCGAGAATGTAGCATTCGGGATTTTCTAGATATTATTATTATTATTATTCATCCTAATTGAAGTGTGGAGTGGTTTGGTTTGGCCTTTGACCTTTGGGCCTTGCTAATGGGCCAAGGAAGCTGCATACATGGGGCGTACTCGTGGAAAGGAAGCGCGGAGGCCAAGCACGTACGCCCAACGTACGTGTACAACTCTTTAAACCCTAAAATTTAGGGTTTACTCCCTATATAAAGAATATTACCCCTATTTGTTCAGCCTCCCTTCACCCTCATACAGCCTCCACGAAAGCCCTAGCCTACTTTTGTGTGTTCTTGTGATTTGGGAGCTATTTGAGAGTATTTGGTGTAGTTTTAATTTGGTGCTTTGGAAGAGAAAGGAACTTGAAAAAGGAGCAAGGATACACCAAGAGCTTGTAGATCTAGAAGATTAGCACCATTTCTAACTTATTTGAGGTATCAAGTTCCAACCTTGGCCATTATGTTCTTACTTCTTAGATTTGTTTTGGAGGTGTTTAAAGTTACTTTTGGACTCCTTTGTTGAGGTTTCTTGCATCTTAATGATTTCAGACCATAATAGCTGTCCTTTTGGGCTCTTAGAGGCACTAAGAGTCATAAAAATTGGACCTTGATGGTTAAGCCACAACCATGCAAGTGTTTGTGGGTCTTAAAGTTTGTTAGAAGGACCAAAATCATGTTTTGACCCCAACCTTGCATGCAAGCAGATAAAGTTTGTGACTTTATGGTTTAGGAGGTCTTTAAGGACGTTGATCTGCATTTTGGACGTAAAGACTTAACAGATTAAGTCATGAATGAAATCCCTAAGAAACTGGCTAGTACGCTGGCGTACTCCATGGTACACCGCACGTGCTGGGTCAACTCCACGTCCTAGTCAAGGCCAGCGTACGCTAGGCGTACGTGCCAAGTACGCCGCGCGTACACATGCAAAATGAATGTTTTGGGATTTTGGGCCCTGTAGCCCACTGTGAGGTATAATTCTGGACTTGGGAATCTGGAACTTGCGTATTTGGCCTATTGGGCCATGATTGGACCCTTTGGAATTATTGTATATTAGGACTCGGAACTTTTGGGCCCATTTGGGGGGTTAAGGCTCAATTCAGATATTGAGCAATTAGTAGGACCTTAGGGAGTCCTTGATGGGCCATAGGAGGGATGGATTTAATAAGCTAGAATTGGGACTTATGAATGTTCCACTCGGACCAAGGGGTAAAATAGTCATTTTACCCTAAGGGGCGTTATAGATGCTGACCAAGTATTATTATGATTATGATAGTCGGGAGTTATCAGAGCAGCTGTTAGAGGTTACATCCCGTGGGATTCGATACTCGGCTTGGCAAGGTGAGTTACCTTCCATTAGAAGTGGGTCTAAGGCCATAATGTCGCCCCACTAGTAGGAGTTCATAATAGACAGTTGTCTGTGTGATAATTAATTGGTATGCCACTATCTGTTATGTTGTATGTGCCAGTATGTTATAATTTTATGTGGTTGTGGTAGGGGTGAAATAATCCCCGATATCTATTTGAAATAGACCAAAGGGGAGGCTAGAACCCAGATATGCTAGACAACTATCCAGTTGAAATAGACCGAAGGGGAGGCCAGCACCCATATATGTTAGGCAACTATCCGGTTGAAATAAACCGAAGGGGAGGCCATCACCCATATATACTAGGCAACTATCCGGTTGAAATAGACCGAAGGGGAGGCCAGCACCCAGATATGTCTGGCTAGATATGTTATTGTATGGTATGTGGTATGATGGGGAACTCACTAAGCTTTGTGCTTACAGTTTCAGTTTTGTTTTCAGGTACCTCTTCTTCGAAGGGGAAGGAGCCGGCTCGGTAGCAGCGCACCACACACATGATTCCACATTATGAGATTCATGGGATTGTACTCTGATATTGTTACTATTTTCTAATATGGTTTTGAGACATGTGACTATGGTTTTATGAAATGATATAATTCAATGATGTTTTTCAATAAACAATTTTATAAGTTACTTAATTTAAAACAAAATTTTTTGTCATGATTTTTAGGATGTTATAAGTTGGTATCAGAGCCTTGGTTTGATGGATTCAGACTCACCTTCGGGGATGTCTGGACTCAAATCGAGGGTTTAAAAGATTTTTACCAGAAAATCATTTTCTAAAATTAAAATAAAAAGGATTTGAGAAAGAACAAGGTGTGTGATGCGTGCGACCGGCCGAGCTCAAGTAAGTTTTCCCCAAGATACCTATACATGTTATGTTACGATATGATATGCTTATAAGAACTGCATGCTAGATTAGGGCTAAGGATCTAAGAAGATGCCTTATGTGCATGTTATATGTGCTTATTGAATTACATGCTAGAGCTGATTAGTCAATAATATGATTGCTGAATAGGACATGCTTGGTATGGTTACTCAATGCTTAAATGTTGCTTGCTTTGTGCTTTTAGGGGTTCTAGTTATCTTTAACTAACTGGTAAACGAATACGTTAATTTACATATTTCAAGGGTTAAATAATTTCAGAAGGTTAGGTCTAGCCTTATTTCGTAGCTCTTGTTTGAGTCCAACCGTTGTAGGGTAGGACCTCTAATTCGAAGAATTATCTGGTCTTAGTGATACATAATGGTATTCGCAAGCTAGTTAGGTAAAGGTAGCCGGAATTCCTTATGCAGTTGATGGCAGAAAGTAGGTCCGAGAGTTACCGTAGGATAAGCCTAGGATTAGATTAGAGTAGAAAGCAAGAGTCGGGAAAGGGACTTGGTGAATTCAAGGCAATCCTTGAGGAAAGTATGGATAGATATGGAAGGTAGTATAGGCCCGTACTACTGAAAGCAGAGGATCCGTAATCGAGTCAAGGAGGGCCAACATAGAACCAGGAAACTTCTAGTATGTGAGACCTCTTGAGGTTGTGTATGACCCTGACAATTATTTGTTTTGTTTCAGAATGGTGATGATTACACGTCACGGAGGAATATCAGGTTTAGGATCACGCTCAAGATCAGGTGTCGAGCCAGTTGATGAGGGACTACGTGAGTTCGTTGCTTCTGAGATCACTAGAGGCATCCTTGAGTCGACCCCTATGATTTTCGGGTCGATCAAGGAGGGGATTATTGAGCTGATGGAGGATCGCCTCAGGGTGTTTAAGAAGGACTGGGTGGCTAGCCAGTCAGGGGCGTGCACAATGTCCTTTAAGGACTTCAGGGGATGCAGTGCTCCATACTTTCACGGGGTGAAGGACCCGATTGTTACGCAGAGATGGATTGCATACATGGAGTCTGCTCAGTTGACTAGCTCCTGCCCTGAGTGGTCGAAGGTCCGGTATGCTGCTGGATGCTTGAGGGACAGGGCTAGGGATTGGTGGGAGTTAGTTGGGGATTCCTTGGGAGCCTCAGCTGTTAAGGCGATGATCTCGTCGGACTTTGTGACCAGGTTTAGGACTGAGTTTGTGTCGGCTGTGGAGCTTCAGCAGCTGGCCAGGGAGTTTCTTGATATGAGATAGACGACTAAGACGATGGCAGAGATTACCACCAAATTGAGAGAGAGGGCTTTACTAGTACCCCGGTATGCAGGAGATGAGGAGATGCGGAAGACCCGCTACCGTGATATGTTGAGGGCTGATATCTAGGATCATGTCAGCTACTCGGCGTGCTCGACCCTAGATTCCATGATTGCGAGGGCGAGGGAGAGAGATTGATATAGAGCACCTCCGTAAGAGGAAGGCGGAGACTGAGTGGGTGACTGGGGTTTCGAGGAAGAAACCCAAAGGATTTGACGTTGGGTCGAAGGGCCAGCAGGGTCGGGGCCGCTGTGGGAAATGCGGAAAATCGCATGAGGGAGTATGCAGGACTGGGGGATCAGGATGCTTCAAGTGTGGTATGATGGGGCATTTCAGCAAGTATTGTACAGCAGAGATTGTGTTTTGAGGCTGTTCGAGGAGCGCTATCTAGTAGATTTGGTTCCCATACCATTGCATGGGAACAAGGTCATCATCGGTATGGATTGGTTGAGCCCTAATGGGCTTGTGATCGACTGTGCGCAAGAGTTGGTACGTGTCAAGATACCAAGTGGGGGAGAACTGGTGATTCAGGGTGAGAGACCACAACATGGACCAACCTTATGCTCAGTAGCGAGGGCTAGGCGATACCTTCAGCAGGGTTGCGTCGGATATGTCGCATATGTCATGGATACCCGGGAGGCGAGTAAGGAAACAATGAGCGATGTACCAGTGATGCGAGAGTACGCGGATGTATTCCTAGAGGAGCTGCATGGGATACCTCCTGAGAGATAGGTGGAGTTCAGGATCGACCTGGTACCTGGTGCGGCCCCGATAGCCAAGGCACCATATCGGTTGGCTCCTCCTGAGATGTTGGAGTTTTCTAAATAGTTGCAGGAGCTGTTAGAGAAGGGATTTATCAGATCGATCAGTTCACACTGGGGAGCCCCGATTTTGTTCATGAAGAAGAAGGACGGGTCGCATCAGATGTGTATTGATTACCGGGAGCTGAACAAGTAACGATGAAGAACCGTTATCCACTCCCGAGGATTGATGATCTTTTCGACTAGCTACGGGGGCATCTTGGTTTTCCAAGATAGATTTACGTTCAGGATACCATCAGATGAGGGTCATAGAAGAGGATGTACAGAAGACTGCATTCCGGATTCGTTATGGATACTACGAATTCATGGTGATGCCTTTCGGGCTCACCAATGCTCCTGCCACGTTCATGGACCTCATGAACCGTGTATACAGACCGATGTTGGATCAATCTGTGATAGTTTTCATTGATGACATCTTGGTTTACTCCAAGACACAGGAGTAGCACGAGGAGCACTTGTGAGAGGTGTTGGATACCTTGAGGAGGGAGAGCTTGTACGTGAAGTTCTCCAAGTGTGAGTTCTGGTTGCATGAGGTGCAGTTTCTTAGGCACCTTGTCAACTAGAACTGTATTTTGGTTGACCCGGCCAAAGTAGAGGCCGTGGTGAGATGGGAGGTTCCGAAATCTCCATCTGAGATTCGGAGTTTCATAGGATTGGCGGGCTATTACCGAAGATTCATTCTAGATTTCTCCAAGATAGTTGTACCCCTGACCCGGCTGACGAAGAAAGCTGTTGTTTTTCGCTGGGGGCCTGAGCAGCAGGCAGCGTTTGAGGTATTGAGATAGAGACTATGCGAGGCACTGATCCTCGCCCTGCCAGAGGGTGTGGAGGATTTTGTGTTATATTGCGATGCATCCATCTCAGGATTGGGTGCGGTATTGATGCAGAGAGGGCATGTTATCGCGTATGCTTCGAGGCAGCTGAAGCCTCATGAGGCGAACTACCCGACGCGTGATTTTGAGTTACACGGATCACAAGAGTCTGAGATACGTCATGGACCAGCCGAATCTGAACATGAGGCAGCGTCGGTGGTTAGATGTGGTGAAGGATTACGATTGTGAGATCCTCTACCACCCGGGGAAGGCCAATGTGGTGGCCGATGCTCTTAGCCGCAAGGCTGCCCCGATCAGAGACGTTTGCTTACGGATGATAGTGGTAACTCTACTCCTAGAGCAAATCCTAGAGGCCCAACAGGAGGCCATGCAGGAGGAACATCGGAAGAGCGAGCGTATTGTGGGACATGTTTCCTCCTTCGACTACGATAGCTGTGAGCTGTTGACGCTAAATCGTAGGGTGTGGGTTCCCTATCATGGGGGTGTGCGTCATGTTTTGATGAAGGAGCCGCACAAATCCAGGTTTTCAATTCATCCTGAGGCGACGAAGATGTATAGGGATCTTCACCCTGATTACTGGTGGCCCTACATGAAGCAGGATGTATCATGGTATGTAGAGCAGTGTTTGACCTGCAGGAAAGTCAAGGCCGAGCACCAAAGGCCACATGGCAAGATACAGCCACTAGATGTTCCCATGTGGCAATGGAAAGATATTACCATGAATTTCATCACCAAACTTCCCAGGACCGCACGGGGAGTGGATTCTATATGAGTCATCATGGATCGATTGACCAAGAGTGTCCATTTTGTACCTATCCAGGAGAGCATATCGGCTGAGAAGCAGGCCGACATCTACATTCAGGAGGTTGTGGCCCGACATGGAGTGCCGGTCTCCGTGATTTCTGACAGAGATGTGCGGTTTACTTCCAGATTCTAGAAGAAATTCCATGACGAGTTGAGTACTCGTCTACACTTTAGTACCGCTTTTCACCCGCAGACGGATGGTCAGAGTGAGCGAACCATCCAAAATCTGGAGGATATGCTACGGGCATGCATTCTAGACTTCGGTGGTAGCTGGGAAACCTACCTTCCATTAGCTGAGTTCTCCTACAACAACAACTATCATGTGAGTATCGATCGTCCTCCCTTCGAGATGTTATGCAGGAGGAAGTGCAGGACCCTGATTTTCTGGGGTCAGGTTTGGCAGAGAGTCATGGGGAGTACCGAAGTGGTACTCAAGACGACGGAGAGGATCTGACAGGTCCAGAGCAGGCTTCAGACTGCTTAGAGTCGGCAGAAAAGTTATGCCAACAAGTGTCGTTCGGACCTGGAATTGCAGGTCGAGGATATGGTCCTCCTGAAGGTGTCACCTTGGAAAGGTGTCATCTGGTTCAGGAAGCGGGGCAAGTTGGGCCCCAGGTACATCAGTCCTTTCAGGCTTGCTACCCGGGTGTGCAAGGTGGCATATAGGCTGGTTCTCCTAGTCGAGCTTAGTCAGATTCATAGCACCTTTCATGTCTCCCGGCTACGGAAATGCTTGGTAGACGACTCTGTAGTGGTATCTCTCGAGGATATTCAGGTGGATGATAGCCTGAACTACATCGAGCGACCGATAACCATTTTAGATAGGAAGACGGAGGCGCTGAGGAACAAGGAAGTAGAGCTGGTGAAGGTGCAGTGGCAGCACCACAAAGGCTCAGAATAGACTTGGGAGCTAGAGGATGAGATGAGAGAGCACTACCCCGAGTTATTTTCAGCAACGACAACGGGCTTCGAGGATGAAGTCTAATTTAAGTGGGGGAGATTTGTAGCATCCGAGATTTTCCATGTATTATTATTATTATTCATCCTAATTAAAGTGTGGAGTGGTTTGGTTTGGACTTTGACCTTTGGGCCTTGCTAATGGGCTGAGGAAGCTGCGTACGCGGGGCATACATTGCCATGTACGCCCAGCATACTCATGGAAAGGAAGCACGGAGTCCAAGCACGTACGCCCAACGTATGTGTGCAGCTCTTTAAACCCTAAAATTTAGGGTTTACTCCCTATATAAAGAATATTACCCCTGTTTGTTCAGCCTCCCTTCACCCTCATACAGCCTCCAAGAAAACCCTAGCCTACTTTTGTGTGTTCTTGTGATTTGGGAGCTATTTGAGAGTATTTGGTGCTTTGGAAGAGAAAGGAACTTGAAGGAGGAGCAAGGATACATCAAGAGCTTATAGATCCAGAAGATTAGCTCCATTTTTGACTTATTTCAGGTATCAAGTTCCAACCTTGGCCATTATATTCTTAGATTTGTTTTTGGGGGTGTTTAAAGTTACTTTTGGACTCCTTTGTTGAGGTTTGTTGCATCTTAATGATTTCAGACCATAATAGCTGTCCTTTTGGGCTCTTAGGGGAACTAAGAGTCATAAAAATCGGACCTTGATGGTTAAGCCACAACCATGCAAGTGTTTGTGGGTCTTAAAGTTTGTTAGAAGGACCAAAACCATGTTTTGACCCCAACCATGCATGCAAGCACATAAAGTTTGTGACTTTATGGTTTAGGAGGTCTTAAAGGACCTGGATCTGCATTTTGGACATAAAGACTTAATGGATTAAGTCATGAATGAAGTCCCTAACAAACTGGCCAATACGCTGGGCGTACTCCCTGGATCCCCACCTCACTTTACCATCGGCTGAAAGAAGACTCCTATTAATTTAGCTACCTACTGCATAAATATAATTACATGCAACAAAACTTAAATAATCTTAGACTAAAAGATTCAACCCTACAATGGTTAGACTCAGACGAGAGCTGTGCAATTGAACAAATTCTTTCACTTTAAGATTATTTAACCTTTTCAGCATGTAACTTAACATATTTATGTAGTAGTTAACTCACATCAATATGACTCCTACAAAGCACAAGGAAAGCAACATTCGAGCAATGAAAACGAGTGACAGTAGGACATCATTAAAACCAGGCAGATCCTCACACACAATTCCTAACCAATAGGCCTAAACATCTAGGATACGCATACACCCTATATCCACTCTCTTGAGAGTAACTAACAATTCCTTACTTGATGGATTTCTTCTACACACACTCACTCATGAAACTTCCACCAACCCTACAACCACTCGTACATGCTAATAATACAAAACACTAGGTTCTATAGACAATCGAATCCTTGATTCTACCCTAAGCTCACAACCAGACGAGGAATATGAAATAAGGATAAATGGAACATTCTCAGGCTATAAAATCTTAGGTATGTACAACTATGATGCACACAACAACTAAAGTAATGATGTCAATTCCATCTAGCATACAAGAGATTTTCCTAGGCTATCAGCAATCACACATTAGACAATTCTATCATGCAATTCCTGAGGATCCCTAGCCTACAAACTAGCATGCAGTTCCATCATAAACAAATAACAATGTGGGTATCTTGGGGAATACTTTCTTGCTCCGGATGATCGCACACATCACATCATTTCTTGATTACTTTTGAAAAAATATATATTTTTTGAAAATAATTTGGAAATTTTCATAGATCCTTAGTTTTAGTCTTGATTCACACGAATGTTCATCCGCTGCGCTCAAACCAATGCTCTGATACCAACTTGTAACATCCCACAAATCATGATAAAATTTTCATTTTTCACTTTAAGAAAAAATCAGTGAAGTACCTTAAACATAAATCATGATAAAATTTGGAAATTATCACTGAAGGATGTGTACGATCACGCCTTTGCATTGCCTTAATCCTCTAAAGTACCTTAAACATAACACTTAAACTATAAACCAAAGCTTAGTGAGATCCCCCAAAGTACCACGCACAACCATATAGATAACAACATGTATATATGAGCCTACAACCTTTCTGGATTGCTCTTTGGGCCTTCGACCTGACTGGACCACCATGCAAGCCTTCAGTCTATCCAGACCACCCTGGGTTTCTTGGCCTTCAGCACAAAATAGGTCCGCCTCAACCCAACAAACCATAACATGTCGAAACATACAAAAAAACCAATAACCATCAAGTACAGTAAATCATACAGATCTACCAATCTATCATATAATAAACATAACATAAATCCAATATACTAGGATACATAATCCAATGGGCCAACATTAGTATCTTTGACCCACAAGTATAGTGAGGAAAACTCACCTCAATGACAGAAAGATAGCAGAACTGAATGCTGCTCCAACTACTAGCTCTACGGGTCACCTATGCAACACCTAGGGACCAAACCTCAATCTACAACTCAAAATATCCCAAATGACCTAAAGTCAAACTTGGTTCAGGTCAACGATCAAAGGTTAAAGTCAAGAGTCACTTCGGTTGGTCGCCATGCTATGGCCATCCTTGGCTACGTCGTGGCCACTAAATGAAAAACCAGATGAGTCTTAGCCCAATCGCCATGTCGTGGAGACCCAGATCATGCCATGGGAACTAGGTTCTTAACAACTTAATGGGTCAAGACATTCTCTTTAATTATAAGGGATCTAAATCTTAGATCTGGTCTATTCTATAGTCTAGATGGATAAAATTTCCAACTTTATCCATTAAGACTCTCTAAGAGATAAATATGTCAACTCCTAGGTCCAAAAATGGCAGAAACACAACTTGGCTTAACCAATAAGCACTCAATCTTGAATATCTATTGTCCAACAAATTCCATAGAGGTTTCTAGCACCATTTCTAGCATAAATATCCATGCTTTTCATTTATGCATGTCTAATGCATGTCCTAAACTTCTATTAGGTCATAATGAGGGTTAATGACCAAAATTTCATACATGACACCAAAATTCATTTCTAATCCATAACCGAAGCACCAAATACTCCAAATGGCCCGGAGATTCATAAATTTGCAAACTTTATGATATTTCACCACTAAAACCCATCAACACATGAAGAAAAAGGACAAAATCTAAAGATCTAGCAACTTGGCAAGGAAAAGGTTGGTTTTGGACACTCACCAAGATCCAGAAGATGTGCTACCTGATGTAGATGATGCTTGTAATGTAACCTCCTTACCAAAGGCTTCCTTCTCCTCCAAATTTCACTAAAATCACTAAGAATGAGCTCACAAACATAACATAGGCCAGGGTTATAGTTTTTAAGCTTGAGAGGGAGATGAAGATTGAATAATTACGAAACTCTAGCCTTAATGTTCTTTAAATAAGGCCCAAAGCCCAAAGATTAGGGTTTTCTCTAAAAACACATGCCACACTGTAATCAAAATTTATTTTCATAAACTGAATACTAGTGTTTTTATTTTCACAAATGTAATCAAAATTTAAGTTAGTACACTACAAAACATGTACTTAGTTAGTTCAATACAAAATATTAGATAATAGTTAGTCCAAAACCCTAAATTTTGATCATATATGAGAAAAGTACTCACATATGGTAGATGACCATTTTATCAGGATAAAAACCTAAAAATTACCAGTTTGATAGGGTAAAAAATTGACGTTACTGATTTTTGAGACTTAATTATAAACAATAGCCATTAGTTTGGGCTTAATTGCAATAAAAAATAAGGACCTTTATGATTTTTTATCTTTTAATTATATTAAAGTTTAATAGTATTTTTGTATAAAAGGAAATATTTGTTTTTATCTAGTTTAAGACATTCTAATGTCATGTAATTACAATGTTAATATTTTTTTAAAGTAAAAAGTGTCAAAGTAACAACAATATGTTAGTCCTGATGACAATGGTGTTTCATGAAGTTTTAGTATCTTTAAGAAAGTTGATTTATGTATAATATTTATTTTTTCATACATAGTAATAATAATAATATTTTTTATTTTTTAATATTTTAAAACATAAATTGTTGTTAAATGACAAACAAAAATGATGTATACCAATCAATTTCTCAAATTTAATAATATTTTATAAGTTAATGCTTTTTTCTTTTTCATCAGCTCTGACACCATCACCACCTTCCCTGCCGCCACCTCCACCTCCATCTCCGCCGCCAACACCATCTCTACTATTACGCCGTTACCTCTATCAGCACTGCCATTATTGACACGGTTACCACCACCATGGTCATCACCACTGTCTTTTACCTTCCTCTACAAACCAATCTGGTTAATGGGTGTATGTACATCTAGTTTGTTTGTTTACTATAATTTATACGGTTTGCAAATTAAATTTTTTTAATGCAAAATGCAAACTTTTTGTCAACATCTTTCTGTGCAGTTAAAAAAACATACATACATTTTACCTTTTCAAAAAAGAAATAACTCTTCGGGAAAAAAGTTGGCTTTAGAACACTAGGAAAATACTGATTGGCTTATGACTGTTAAGTCTCAAGTTTAAGTCTTTTTGGAATATAGCAAGTGACTTTTGGAGCTGTTACAACTTAATGGGATGATGACTAGATAAGCTTGGAAAATTGCAATTGTGTTTTGGAGTCTTTACTTCTTGATGGAAAATAAGACTTAAAAAGCTTGAAAATGTCAACTGACTTTTGTAGTGCTGGAGACTTCAATGCTAGCCTTTACTTGTGCTGGAAATGTCAATGCCAGCATTTACCTGTGCTGGAGACTTCTTGAAATTGTTGAATACCTGAAACTTTTCATTATTTAGGAACATGTTACGCACTGATGATGATGCTACTGTTGGGGGTATTGGCGGAGACCAGGTCAATCGTACTCCCAAGATGCCACCGTTTATTTTTCAAACCCCACTTGCTAGTCATCATCTGCGAGTTTAGCCAGCCTGTAGCGAGCACACCACCGCGACTGCTGCTATCATTGTAGATCTTCGGGAACAGCTTGAGGCACGGGATGCTGAGTTGAAGAGACATGATCGAGCCATGGAGCGGATGCAACATGTTATGCGAGCTGCTGGTCTCTTACCCCCAGAGTATGAAGATAAGGAGAACGAGGAGCCACAAGAGGTGTTAGTTGAGATCCGCTCAGTTACCCATGAGCGGAGTAGGAATCCTATTAGAGATCGTGATGAGGGGTGGGGTAGTTCCTTTAAAGCATTCACGTACCACAAACCCCCTATCTTGTTAGGAGGTGATAACCTAGCATTTTGCATGCAATGGTTGTGCAAGATGAGGCAAATTTTCCATTCATGCGACTTCACTAAGTCACAGAAACTCAGTTATACAGTATTGAAGGCTCTTTAGTGGTGGGAGGCGTTGGACTATGTTGTTCCTAAGGCTACACTTGATGATATGACACTACTGGAAAACAAGGCTATACAGTACACCCACATCTAATACGGTTGTAAATAAAAACCGTTTTAGAAAGGGCTAAATAAATATAATACGCCCAATTACAACATCTAATACGGTTAATGTGCTGTACTAGAAACAAGATCAAATACCTAAATAAAATATGCCACATTTTGGAATAAAGTACGGCTCAATACCTAAATTGAATACGCTGAATAAGTACTCAGCTTCCTCAGCTTACAACATCTAGTACTCAGCTTCCTCCTCCTACACTTCTCCACCCAACCCAACACCTTAACACCACCCTTCCTCCATCTCTACACCACTAATCGGTCCTTTATCTCTATCTCCCCTGTCGCAACACCATCATCACCGGCTAGCCTCGCCTCGCACCTCCAATAATTCAACCAACCCACCACCGGACCATCATCATCATACGGCAAGAGCTTTGATTTCTGTTTTTGCAACAGACAAACACAGGCAAAAATACAAAGGAACTACAACTATTTCACGATGGATAAGGGAGCGTCTGTGATCGAGATGCAAAATCAAATGGTAGGATCTCTATTTTGAAAACTTATTGTTTAATTTTAACCAAATGACTTTGGAATCCTAAAATTCAAACACCCACTTGTTAAAATCAATTGTAATTAACATGAACATTGTAACTAACAGAGACCACATTCCCTTTTTCATCAAGCCTGTCAAAATATCTGAATAAATGAATAAAACATTACATTCATAAAATTTGTTTCTATTTTTATGAAAATAAACCCAATTTACCCTACGTCTATAAATGAAAAGAATGTACTTATAATCATAAATATAAAATTAAGGACTTATCTTAAACATAATATCTAGTTTGAAGTTAAGAACTAAACATACATTGAGCAAAACCACATGATTCAATCCAAATGAAAAAACCAGAATCTAAACATATATGATACAATATATAACTTAAACACATGACACCCATCCAAATCAAAATACCAAATCAAGAAACCAAATCAAATTATCACAATTGAAAAAAAAAACAAACATTTATCTTTTCATATATTTTCACAGTTCACTATAACAGTTGAAACCCAATACCCTAACAATATAAAATAAGAAGAAAAAAATAACACTTTACCATTTGATATAAGATTTTCCTTTTTTTTTTCTTTTTCTAAACAACATGAGCAAGCAAACCTATAAACACTAGTTAATATCTCTTGCTTAACTTCCCCTACCATGACAGTTTTGTCCCTCCTTTCCCATTTACACCTTTTACCAATTTTGCCCTTGTCTCCTTTAATCGATTCTTGTACTCTTTCTTCCATATTTCAAATCTATCTTTGACCTTCTTAAACTTTTCCATTTGTTTGAGATAAGGCATCTGTTGTTGTTGTTGTCCAATAATGGTTTTAGCATCATCATCAAAATCATGTGTTTTTTGATCCAACTCCTTTGATAGATGATCCGCCACCACCCCACCACCATTGTATTCCACAAGAGTTTGAGTTCCTAAAGAAATGGTGCTAATGCCACCCCCCCTGAATCCCCTCCCCCAAAACTCTTCTTGGCTGCAACCAAACTCTTCTGCACCATTCAACAACAAACCATATGGTAAGTAAACTCACTTATTTGTAAAAGGGTATAAAGGTAAAATCACTTGTAAAAAAAGGATAATAATGTAAATTCATTGGTAAAAGGGTAAGAAATTAAACTCAATTGTAGAAGGGTAAAGTCACTAGCCCAAACCAACTATGGTTAATCACAAGACAAAATTCCAAATTGTAAAAGGGTAAAATGGTAAAGTGACCTGTAAAGAAGCAATCTGTTTTTGCCAAGTTTCCTCCACAGACTTCATTTTAATTTCATGTTTAGACCAATGTGTTTCAAATTGTTTAATTTGGTCCCTCAAAGCTGTATTTTCTTGCTCCTTTTGAGTAAGGGACATGTCTCCCTTGATGATCAGCTTCTGCAGCTCTATAACATCCGAGGGCATAATCGGAAGATTATCTTGCAACATACCCTATATACAAAAAAACAACCATTTTGTTATTATAATTATATTTAGTTTCTAAAATAAAATAAAATTACCTTTGTAGACATCTTCCAGCTGCAGACATGGCTAAAATATCTTCCTTCTTGAATTTTCACCATGAATAACTGCAAACAGGTGTAACAAAAATTCAAATTTGGACAAAATAAAAAAATAAAAACGCATTTTTTACTTGATTGCAATGTGACAACTCCCGCCATTAGTTCACGGAAATCACAAACAATTCCAATTCCGATTCCAATTCCAGAAAAGCCCTTCCCCACCTTATTTTCCGTAACTTGTTTTCTTAATTTCTCCAAAACCAAAAACTGTTCTTGTCAGAAATATATTTTGATGTACCAAAAACTGCATTAAGGCCGCTTTTATGATACCTGAAAAAGATATCCTCCACTCTGAAATTATGCTAAAAAGAATCTAAAAAAAAGTAGTTAATTAAAAAAAGGAAAAGGAAAATGAAAAAAAATAAAATAAAAGTGTTAGATATTAATATCAAACCTAGCTGAACTAATTTAGAAGTAAGTATTACTCCCTCCCCAAAATTATTGTCCCCAAACAAAATTATTGGAATCTTAAAATTCAAACACCCTCTTGTTAAAATCAATTGTAATTAACATGAACATTGGAATGAAAAATACTACTTGACAGTCCTTGAGTATTGCACGCTCTTGGAGCTGTACGTTACTGAGAACAACCGACCCATTGATAGAACAAATAGTTAATATTTATATTTTATATTATATTATACCTTTTACATTGTTATTATTTTGTGGGATGACTCTAATCCTTTCTTTTTGTGGTATTTTATTACACAGGTGTATCATGAAACTTGGATGTATGGACTACCATGGGCTAGCAGTGAATATGTACATAACCTCAAGAAGTTTCTTAAAGTTGTTGAGGATCGTCGGGTGCATAGAGGAGAATGTTACATTTGGTGTCCTTGTAAAATGTACCAAAATTGTAAAAAGGTCTATGATTTGGATGTAATAGAAGAATATATGATATTTGAAGGATTTATGAATCGATATACGTGTTGATCACAACATGGCGAGTTATTGATTGATCACAACACAATTGATGTCGAATCTAATTATGATGATACAGATGATTCAGAGGATGACATCCATGATAACCTACCTCCATTTTCTATCGGTATTCCATCTATGAATGTTGATATTAATGACGCTGCTTACTTAAGATCGGACCATAACGAAGGATCATATGTTGAAGAAAGGTAATAAACCCTTTGTTTGATCTAAAAATAAAAAATATAATTTAATGTAAATTTGAAACATATGAAGATAGTATTATGTATGTATTTAATACATTTTTGTTTGCAGCAACACAGACGACACGACACTGGAGGACAATAACAATGATAATTGCAGTTGAGGTTCTTCATGGGGAGATTTACTATGATTGCATTATGAAAAACTTGTGTAGTATCAACATGATGCGAGGATAAAAACTATGTTGAGTTTTTGATGTTTATGTCACATGTAATATGTTCTATATTATACAAAGTCATTTTTTAGTGATGAACATTAATCTTTGTTCATCACTAAATGCTCAATTGCTCATCACGTTCATTTCCCCTTCTTCCTTTTATGAATTCAAAGAGAAAAATATAATATTGATATAATTATTTGATAAATATATTTAATTATTTTACTTTTTAATATGTTCATTTTAATTTTTAATATGTTCATTTTGGTTCGGCATCAATTTTTTTCACATGATATTAATATATTGAAATTGCAATTACATTCCCTTTTATTAAACAAGAAACAAAAGAAAAAAAAATAGAATTTTTTTTGTCCTTTTTACATATATATGAACGTGAATCCCATTTTTCTTTTATATGGATTTGTATATTGAAGGGGCCCATCAGTAGCCCATATGAGCGCATATTCAATTCATCATCGGTCAAAAGTAAAAATTGCAAACTTAACAAAATTGACCCAAAAGTCAAAATTGCAATTACGTTCCCTTTTGCGTGTACTTGTTTGCTTATCACGAGAACGACGAAGCCTTCGCCTTCAGCCGACGACGCCTCCGCATCCGCCTCTGGCCAACGACGCCTCTGCCTCCGGTCTTCGGTCGAAGACACAGACGAAGTCTCCTACTCCGCCCTGCAGCTGCTTCCGCCTCCTCCTTTCACGTTGTTTACAGGTGCGATCGGCCTTCTTTGATTAATGTTCTGTTTATGACAATGTCTTCTTTGATTAATGTTGTGTTTATGAAATGCTGCTTGTTGGCTAGGAGTCGATAATGGTTATACTGTGTAAAAGTATAAATGCTACTCAGTTGTTGGTTTATTAGACCATAATCAGTAAAATTTCTAGTAATCGACAATTTCAACTGGTCTATGATATCATAATCATATTAATTTCTAGTAACCTACTTTTGGAGGGTAGATTTAAACTACTGTATGATTTAGTAAGCACACGAGTATTTACACATGATTCCATTGGGTCACTAGCAGTAAAGTCTCCACTTTGTTTCTTTACGTTTACTCCCTCGGTCTGTATTTCAGCTATACTGTTAAACAACTTAAAATTACATAAATCTCCCTCCATTTTATCTACATTCTTGCCTTTACATGGTTCAAACTTCACATTAGTTTTCACATCAGAAACATGTTCCACACTAGAATCATTATCAGAATGTGGTGATTCTTTATGGAGGGTAATCTGGTCTTTTTGTTCTGGACTGGTGATTGAAGTAGAACTTTCACTCTCCTGTGATAACTTGTCAGCTATGGATGCCAACAAGTCAAAGAAACAAAAAAATGTGTCAATATGAATTTCAAAAATGTATTTGTTTTCCATCAGTGAAACAAAACTTTTGCATAGTTTTATCCCAATTTATTTTATATGGTTTACAATCTTGATTGCATCAATTGTTGATAGAAAACAAACAAATGGATGGAGATATTTAATATTACCTTTCCAGTTTCATCTCTGATCTTATTTAGGACACCAAACACACACACACACACACTATATATATATATATATATATATATATATATATATATATATATATATATATATATATATATATATATATATATATATAGTTATAAACACATCAAGATTACAACAGGCATTACCTCAAGCATTCCGCTTTTAACGGAATATATTGACACAACCCTTTGTAAGCTCAGGATGTTGATCTAAATCAACTCTTTTTCCGGTGGCAACCAAATGGGCAAAATAGTCATTTTGCACTGTACATTATAATACAAATTGATTAGCATGACCATATTAGGGACCTCAGATAACAAAAGGGAACTTGTTAGTCTTGCTATTATGATGTTAGATTTGATGATGCCATGTTGGTAGTTTAGGCTGTCAGTTTGAGCAGCACTGCAACCAGGTTGGCACTTGAGGTTTCCTTTATTAAATCGGGTATGAAATTATCACATTTTTTATTCCCTTGTGAAATGATTCTGTTTGTGTTGTGATACAAATTATCCCCAGGTTGAACATCATCAATTCCAATTGAGAATCCACCGAGCACTGCATCAAAATAATCTCATCATACACTTTCACCAAACATTTATTCAGAGCTCACAACTTCTCCTATAGCAGCAGCCTCACTTGGGCAGGAACTTAGGATTGGCTCTTCGACGTTTTCCTCAGGTAATATTTGTCAAAATTCAGTTCCACATAACATGCATTGTTTTTCTTGATTATCTGAGGCTAGAAAACAAGTGGTTAATGTTATTTGATAATTAGTAAACTCTTTCTATCTATTTTTCATATCTTCTTTGCATGACATGATTTCTCCTTAATGTCTCTTCAGATATCATTCTTTTAGAAAAATATTCAAGTAACTGATTCACAAATACAAGATATAATCATATAATATCAACTTTCTTAATGTGAGTAAATGAGTAAATGACCATTTTACCCTTCTGTAAGTAAAAAAGAAAAGTGAATAGGAGAAAAGATTTCTATATCTTTGCACAAGATTCCAATTTCAATTCATCTTCTGTGTAATCTTCAATCACATTGATCCTTTCGAAATTTTTTGTCCAGGACCAAAAGATTCAGAGACTATTCCAATCTCATACGTATATAATCCTTTTAGTGCAATCAACAATTGTCTGATTGGAGTGTGGTTACTACGTTATGAACTGGATGCATGAGTTTGTACTTTTTCGACAACATGGATTTCCGAATGTAAGTATATTGTTAGATATTTTTTTGCATTTTTGTTTATTGTACTAGTGGGTCACCTTTGTTAAATAACAAATTTTTTATCTTAATTTGTTTGTAGAACATTTGGAAGGACAAAAAACCATTTTCTAGTGAGGAATTGGATGAACGTGTTAAAACATGGATGAGAACTTTTGGAGATAAAGTGAAGTCTTTTTCAAGTTAACGGTTAGTTGTTCTATATACATTGTTATAATTGGTTATGTTTTTCAAAAAACCATTTTCTAGTGAGGAATTGGACGAAAGTTTTTTTTATGGAAAATGTGATATATAAAAGTAGGATGCTATATTTTGTGTTTTATTGTGGAAGTTTGCAGATTTCGAGTTAAGGAGGTTGCTGTTATGGAGGTACACAAACATCCCTTGTATTTCATGTTGTATTTGCTCATATTTTTTATGTTATGGAGAAGTTTTCACCCTTACATTGCTATAGATGAAGGTGTTGATGGCAAGAATGTCCAATAATTTGAGTTTTCTTCATTAAAAGTTATTTGAGATTTTGAATCCTAAGTTTTCTTGTTTTTGTAGGCATACACTGAATTAGCCACAAAGGGGAAAGAGAGGTCAGATGTGTGACATTAACAAATTTAAGAATGTTTTTATGTTTAATGAACTAGGTATACAACTTTTAGATTGTATAGATTGTAGTATGAAAGAATATTAATGTTTTTATGTTTAATGAACTAAATAGTTATTGTAATTTTTTTTTTCTGTTTTTTAAAATTAAAACATGATCAGTGATGCCCCACTTCTTATGGTTGGAATGGAATCATATAGTAGGTTTGTATTTTATGGAGATTGATCAATTGGTTACAATTCACATGCTAAAAGCTTTGCAGAAATTAAAGAGTTTGTTTTAGTTAGAATAGTTGGAATGGTGATCCATGTGTTCCACAGCATCCATGAAGTGGAATTGGCTGATTAATAAGGCTGGAATGCAAAGCCAGAATGGGCTGGAAAGTCTGGAATGCAAAGCTAGGAATAGGAATGAATAAGACATCAAGTACAGTTGTTTATTGGTGTATTAGATGTGTATATATGGCGTATTAGATGATACTTGAGACATCAAGTACGGTTGTTTTGGTGTATTAGATGTTTATATATGGTATACTAGATGATTGTATGGGATGGTATAAGATACATATAATACGGTTAAATAGCCGTACTTTATTATGCATGTAATCTAATACACCCCTCTACTAGTACGCCTGCTATGTACGTACTATATTCATAATTTCAACCGTACTCTATTAACCTTTTTCTAGTAGTGTGATTTGGGAAGCCTTCAGCCAAAGGCTTCAGGAGCTTTTTTGTCCTCCAGGATAGATGAGGAAGCTTGAGCGGGAGTTCCTTGCATTAGAAAAAGGAACAATTACAGTTGCAAAATACAATTCCTTGTTCTCAGAGAAGTTACAAGTTTGGGAAAAATTACCGTCCTACCAAGGAAAACAGGTGGAACATTATGCTGAGGGGTTAATAGCAGAGTATCAGGCTAATGTGGGGCATCACAATATATACTTTGGTGGCTGCCATGGACGAGGCTATTCGGATTGAAGTGGATATGGCTACACCGTTACGTGCTATTACAAAGAGCGGGGAGAATAGGAAGTGTGTGGGTTCGTCTGAATCCTCTCAGACAAAGAAGGGTTACCATGAAAAAAAAGGGTGACAGGTCGGGCTTCTGTATGAGGTGTCATTCCTCATACAAGGGTTCGTGCAATGATAGTACTATGAGTTGCAGACGTTGTGGAAAATTAGGCCACAAGCAGTCAGCGTGTAGGAGTGCTGATCCACTCTGCTTTAATTGTCGTTAGACCGGGCAAATGAATCGGCAATGCACAAATCCTAAAGTGTATCCAAGTGACACTGGTAAGAAGCCTGATGCACCAAAAGTGCAAATGTGAGCATTTCGGATGTTCATCGAGGTGGTCATACACGATGATGAGGTACTCTCATAACTGTTTCATCTAAGTGTTTTGTTTTCTATGTGTAACCGTGTTTGATGCTAGCAGTGGTAGATCATTTAAATTTGCTACTTTATGTTCTTGTTTTATGTTAGTTCAGAGTTTTTATGAATTTTTGTGTTAGGCATTGTGATAGCAGTATAGAATCTTGTTTTCTTGTTTGGGGAATATGCGATGAATGTTCTAATATGATGTGTGAACACATTTTCCCTTCGACTTGGACTACGATCGGGATCAACTCGTGAGATGTCATCATGGATATGTTTTGGCTACTTGCTAGCCAGAATGAGATTCTCTGCGTTAAAGGCATGCGTAAGTTCCGTTTTTGATGTGAGGGTATTTCTGTTTTGTGAGAAGAGAACTCTAGGGTTCATATCTGTCATCTCTACTTTAGGGTGAATAAGTATATGGCGAGTGTTAGGTTCCTTGGCTCATGCGGTGGAGGGTTCAAGGAAGTCAGTGGGTACCTATTTGTTGAGGTGGTCAAGGAGTTTAACGATGATAATTATTCGTCTAAGTAAGTTATATGGCGAGTCTCTTGCTGCTAGACAAGTCGATGAGTTGATGCACGAGAAGGGAGAGTTGGTAGATATCTTGGCGAAAGAAAGAATAAGAAGTTATGAATGAAACAATTCAACCTCATCAAAGTCCAATGAGAGGAGGGGTACGGGTCAGAAGTGACCTAGGTGGTTGTAAGAGACATGAAGGCTCGTTACACTAAGTTGACTATGTCGGTATTTGATTCCGATGGCATAATCATTTTAAAGATGGGAGAATTGTAACAACCTCAAAACTCTTTCATAAACGACGTTAGTTTTTCCGTTACTCGAATAACTATTAATGCGAATAATTTTAGTTTTATGATGTTAAAATTAAATAAAAATAGTAGTATTTAATATCTAAAAGAATTGATCGATAAATAAGAGGGATATAATCCAACTAAATTGATTTTCAGAATTATTATAGTAAATATAATTCATTTAAAAGATTTAATAGGAATTGAGGGGCCAAAGTGTCATTAAAAGAAACTTGATTTATTAAGGAAATTGATATAGGGTTTAAATTATCAATTTGAAATGATTGGAGGGACTAGATTACAAATTCATAATAAATTGCGCATGGTTACGTCCGTTTTTTTTGTATATGCATTGTGTGCGTGCGTTTCTTGAGTATTCCGAATCGATCCCTTTTCTTGGGCTATACCTACTTGTGTTCGATCAAATAAAAATCATATAGAAACGTTCATAATTTAACCAACGTGATTAAGGGCTCGTCCGATTGTGATTCCATGCCCGTTTTGATTTGTGTGGGTACCCTTGATTGCGATCAGAGAAGTCGATCTAAATAACATTAGGTTGCACATGTCGATTAGAAGGGGAAGAAAGAAAGAAAAAAAAAACACGATCCGCAGTGGGAGAAAGAGAAAGCGATCGCAACAGAGGGCAAGGCTAGGGTGCGAGAGTGTAGGGTTGGACGAGTTTGGTAGCGTCCTTGAGGCTGTGAGTGAGTGAGTCCGACTATTCTGGTAACTCTCTTCATTTACTTCTTTCTCATGGTATCAAACTCTAAATTTCAAACAATTTGATTAAGTTATGAGATTGAATTGCTTTCCAATTGACTTAATTAATTTCTTCCTCCTACTCTCAGTTCTAGTGGTTATGTGAGACTAAACCCCAGCCATATTAAGTGTGTTTTGATGGATTATAACTGTCAAAAATCATGTTTTGAACACTCTCAAAAATGTTGTTAATCATGTTTAGGAATTACTCAAAATCATGGATCAATGTCTTCCTTTTTTTTTTTGTTAGAATTCATGTTTCTTTCTCTTCCACACATAGTGACTTCACGTGCGATGTTTTTGTTTTTTTTTTTTTTTTTTTTCTGTATGACTTACCATGTTTTGAACTATCCAAAAGGCTTCATAACAGTCCCTAAAGGCGTTTATATGTGGCTTAATGGTAGAGGAAACTCAAGCCCTAGTGATGTTTTCTCTTTTAGCAAAGTACCTTGTTTTCCCATAAAAGCAATGTTTTTGTGTCATGGTTTGAGGTTGAAATTGTTATTTTAACTACTTGACATGTTGCTACCGTTAAAAACTCAATTTCCATCTTTATAGTTGATTTTGGTTATGGCTTAATGGGTTAAGTTGTCAATTAACCCTTAAAATGCATTGCTGGGAAATTCTGAAAAATTACCAATATGTCCTTGCTTTGAAAAATATATAGAAAAGTCATTAGAAGTCGGATTGATGATCCATAAACTCTCAAAGTTTGAATTTTGAGTCTAGTTTGTCCATGATTTTTCCCAGGATCAGATATTGTCCCTAACCAAGGTGAAAATCGTCTTTTTCACTAACTGGTCGGAAATTAGCTGCACGAACATGTTGTCTTGTAAAATTCATAGAAAATTGTAGAAAAATCAGTTGGACCTGTGCGAGTAGTAATTTTAAACCTAAAAGATTGAACTACCTAAATATGGAATAAAGTTGAAAATTTTACAGGCTTAAGTGGTGCTAAAGTGGCCTTGAACAAACTGCTATTTTAGGTTAAAATCTGAAAATTTGGCCTAATGACTAATTTGCATGTTTAGGTAGTAAAATGCTATTGTTTGTTCATGTAAACTTCTAGTAATACATATATTTGTGTTTAACTAGGGTAAGATTCAATACCTCAGGTCTTACAAGATTTGAAGTGTGGAAAGTGCTTGTTTGAAGAAGGTGAGTCAATATTTGCGGTTATTTAAAGTACTTGTTAGGGATTCCACATCTTAGAGGGATTGGAATGAACCTAGGTTGTTTAGGTTGCATGTACCCTAATTGTGAATGTTATTTTTATTTGAATGATGTGCCATTCGTGCTATACTTTTTGGTTGCTATATCGATGTGAGGGTGTGATAGATCTATAATAGAAATAGGGTTTTGGGTGATTGTGTGTGAATATATGCATGCAATAATTTGTTGGTAATATTTGTCTATGTTGGTTAGGAAAATGCATGCTACTGATATAATATGCCTTAATGATGAAATTATGATATGTGCATGATTATATGAAGATGTGAAATGCCTTAACTTGATGTCTTGTTGCATGTTTACATATTTTGAAGTAGGGAAGTAATATGCCATTTAATATTAATAAAAATTGAGCATGATTACTTAGGGAGGTTTGTAGTGTAATCCTTATGTGATGAATTAATAATATATTAATTAAAAAGGGGAATACACTTAGTGGGGCGTAAAGGGTAGCAACCTAGACTTAGACTTGTGTACCCTATCTGGATACTTGTAAGGGCCTTAGAGGTTGGAAGATGCCTAAAGGGAAAGAGCTTAAGCCAATAGTGACGCCGATTGGCTTTTCTAGACCACCACTTGGGATATGGTTAATGGACACTAAGGTGTTCAAGGACTGGAGTGATATTGGCGTGGTGATGGCGCTGGATCAAATATCACGTTTGAGTGGGAAGTTCTAGTGATGGGAACAATGACAAGTACCACTCTCGAACGACAACGTGCATACTTGTATGTGCAACGTTGGAGTAGCGAGCACAGCGAACCGGGAGCAATGTTAAGAGTGAGAGTCGCGCCTCACTTAGTGCATTGGGTCAAGCCAATCACGTCGGTAGTGAATGAGGTTTTTACCTCTTGGGTTAATGATGAACCCAACGTTAGTGATTGACTCAGTGGGGTAGGGTTGGGCCGGTCACTTAGTAGTGAACGGGTTTGCCTTCAGGTTAGTGATGGACCTAAGTGTTGGGTGTTTGCCTTACGGGTTAGTGATGGACCCATGTGTAGGGAGTCTTCCTTACGGGATAGTGATGGTTAGTGATGGACCCAGGGCTAGGAATTTATTAATTATCTAATATTAAAAGATAAATAATAATGGTAGACCCTAATGATACTCTAGTGATGAACATGTAATGTAAATGATATATGATGTGTGTGATGTATGTGATGATATGCTATGTGTATTTTCCTAACATTGTACTTATGGTTGACTGAATTAGCATTTGCTAACACTTATTTCTTTGCTTGTTGTTGACTTGCATTGGCACAGGTAGCATAGTTTGACGACTTAGTAAGGATGAGGAATTTGGGTAGTTACATTCCAGTTTATGTCCTAGCATTGATACCGTTTGGACATGTCGTTGAGTTTTCTTAGCACTTGTTTTTGAGAACTTGTTTTTGATTTGGTTTATGAACTATATTTTGATAAATGATGTTTTTGAAAATAAATGTAACATTGGTGATGTTTCCTTTAAACTTTAAATAGGACTTCCGCTAACGTATTTTGTTAAATAAACGTTTTAAAAATAAAAAAAAATTGGATGAAAAAAATCACGATGTTACACAGCACCAAATACTCCAAATGGCCTGGAGATTCATAAAATTGCAAACTTTACGAGATCTCACCACTTAAACCCATCAACACATGAAGAAAAGAACAAAATCGAAAGATCTAGCAACTTGGCAAGGAAAATGTTGGTTTTGGACACTCACCAAGATCCAGAAGATGTGCTACCTGATGTAGATAATGCTTGCAAGGTAACCTCCTCACCAAAGGCTTCCTTATCCTCCAAAGATTACTAAAATCACTAAGAATGAGCTTAGAAACTATAACATCCATAAAAATCAAGCCAATTTAAAACTTTTTAAATATAAAAAATACCATTAATTATTACAAAGTGTTTTCAAAATAGTTTAAGCATTAGAGTTCCCAGAAATCGAAATCATGAATCGAGGAAGTGTACGGTCATGCCTTCACCTTCCCGCGGCCATCCGCTGTATCTGAAACAATAATCGATAAACGTAAGATCGAAGGCTTAGTGAGTTACCCCCAAAATACTCATACACCCAACGATACACATAAAATAACAAACATCATACTATGGGTTCAATCATCCATCAGGATGCGATACCCCAGGCCCTCAACCATTGGGTTGGAATGCCCACACACAACACATATATAACATATACTATGGGTCCAATCATCCATCGGGATGGAATACCCCAGGCCCTCAACCATCGGGTTGGAATGCCAACATACTATAGGTCCAATTAACCATCGGGTTGGAATATCCCAGACCCTCAACCATTGGGTTGGAAAGCTAACATACTATGAGTCCAATCATCCTCAGGATGGAATATTCTCGGCCCACAACTGAGTTGGAATGCCCCCATAACCAATCAAGCATGTTCACCTATATCAGTTAATCATATAACAGTCTATAAAGACAACATACTAGGGTCCTATCATCCTCGGGATGGAATATCCTCAACTACCAATCAATCATGTGCACATATCACAGATAATCTCCTACCAACATACAAACAGTTAGACCGAACTATAGGTCGCTAAGAATAACCACATCCGATCGTCCATGATACTGATTTAACAAATCATGGAAACATATAACATCCTATCTTCTAGGATACTGATCTCACGGATCATAACAACATATAACATCTTGTCTACTAGGATACTGATTTAACGGATCATAACAACATATAACATACTATCTACCAGGAAATTGATTTAACGGATCATAACAACATATAACATCCTAAATACCAGGATACTGATTTAACGGATCATAACAATACTCGAGCATATAACATATCAGGATAGCAATCCAAAAGGGTCGGCCATGGTGCCTTATACCCTTGAGTATAGTGAGGAAAACTCACCTCACAAAGCCGATCCGAACTGAAGAATCGAACTCCCGAATAGTTGCCTCACTAAAGATCCTGAACTATCCAAATAATAAATACCAAGTCATTACACAACATAACAATCCTGACTAAGGGGTCCACACAATCCATCCAGTCCATTCTCTTTATTGGGCCAAGGCCTAATTCCAATTCCATAACCTTGAAAGTCATTATGCGAAGCCCATTATTGGCCCAATTTACCAAATTGGACCCAATTCCCTAATTGGGCCTAATTCCAAGATCCATTATCAAAACTTGGCCCAAAAAATTATATTCATAAAGTCCAGCAAAGGCCTAAACCCAACTAGTCCATAAAAAACCCAAAACCCGAAGCCCAATTGCCAAAGGCCCAACAGAGGACGTACACGGGGCATACTCATCCTCATGTTGACCACCATCAAGGTGGTTGACCCAGTATGCTAGACGTACTGGATTTACGTCGGGCGTACACGGGGTTTCACAAAAATCCTAATAAGTGATTAATGGCTTAAGCACTTAAGCCCAAACTCCAGATCCATCGACCAAATGTGCCATAGGCTATAAAGTCTCAAACTTTATCACTTAGGACGTCTAGAAAGTTCTTAACACATGGTCTGAATCCATTAAGACCTTCCTACTTAATGCATGAGACAAATCTAGCTATTGGGACACCATTTTTATCACTTAGGACCTCTTATAAGGTCTGAAAGGACAACTCATTTTGTCCAAAACATAACATGCACCATTTTGGGACTTTTGGGACAAGAATCCTTCCATAAAGCTAAAATACTAGATCTATCTCATACAAGTATAAAGTTCCAAGCTTTTTACCTTCTGGAGCTTCTAGGGCACAAATCAAATTCAGATCTACAAGCTTGATCTTCTTCTCCAAATCCTTGATGCAACACCTTCTTCTTAAAATACTCAAGAAACACTCAATAAACTCAAACACTCAAGGAAATGGATAGGGTTTAGGGAAAACGACTCTAAGCAATGGAGGAAGGGGTAAGGAAGGGTTTTGTGCTCATAATGTTGCTTATATAGTCCCAGAACCCTAAATATTAGGGTTTCTTTCTGCCATGGGTACGCCCAGTGTACACAAGTGTACGCCCAGCATACTAGGGCGCGCCTAGTACGCTCAACGTACCCTTATGTACGCACAACGTACTCCTAATTCAAAAATTGCAATTTAGCCCTTAGACTTTTCATGGCTTCACCCTTCCATCCCCGGGGACTACAAATGGAAAATCTTGGGATGTTACACAAACACAATAGAGGCTAAGGTTAGGGTTTTGAGCTTGAGAGGGAGATGAAGGCTAAATAATCACAAAACTCTAGCCTTAATGTTCTTTAAATAGGGCCCAAAGCCTAAATATTAGGGTTTTTTCAAAAAACACATGCTACGTTGTGGCGCCTACGACTACTCCGTAGCGAGTCATTTAAATCCACGACCCAGTTCAATACCGACACGTTGTGGTGTAGCTCAACCACGTTGTCCCCACCGAAAGTAAAGGTTTTATATTAAGAGACTGGCTAAAACCTAGAATAGGTGGTACACACACACACACTCTCTATCTCTTTCTCTCTCTCTCTCTCTCTCCCCCACTCTCTGCCAAAGAACATACACAGTCCATATATATATATATATATATATATATATATATATATATATATATATATATATATAGAGAGAGAGAGAGAGAGAGAGTTTTGATTCTCCTTATATGTACATATACTCTGATACTGATACAGGAGTAACAAGAAACAGAATGAAGGACTCGCTTTCTCTCTCTCTCTCTCTCTCTCTCACACACACACACACGATATGTTGTTAATATTGGGGATAAGGTGTCCAAGTTTCACAAGTTGGCAGAGTTAATCCCTAAGGTTTGGCATAATGATAGATATCACCCAAATCTTGTATTCTCTTAACATAATAGGTTTCCTAATAGTACTATTTAATCACTAGAATTTATATATATATATATATATGTATATATATATATATATATATATCTTATTAGGCGACGAAAAGGAGGTTTAAAGAAGGTCACTTGAACATTAAATATTTTGGAATGATAATATTTGGCCCAGGTGAGTTCTTTTATCATAGAACATGTGTCCCCATTATTTGAAATATTTTGACTTGTGTTTTCTTTTGCAAAATGCTATATGTAAATTTATTTGCTTGGATACTATATATACTATGTGTTGTTTAGTTTGTTGATGACTATATTTTATAATTCCGGGACATCCTCTATTAGACTAAGGACATGTTTTTGTGTATGATTTTTTATTAACATGGATTTTTCTTTTGACTTTGGTTAAGGATCATATACCTTTAGATTGATTATAATTTGAATTTGGTTAATGTTTAGTGTTTGATTAAATGATGATGTTATTTTGAGTCTCATATTTTGATTACATGCATACATGTTAGGAATAGGTGGAGACTTGTGGGTTATGAATGAAATCATATAGTTATGACTTGTGTTGACTCATAGTGAGTATAGTAATGAATCATGGTGACTTATAACGAGTATATTAACGACTTGTAGTAACTCATATAGAATATCGTAATGACTTGTAGTTACTCATATCAAGTAATAGCATTTTTGAGTTTTTTTTTACCAAGTTAAACCGATAATTTTGGGCTTTTGCCCCGGTAACCGGTCACGAACTGAATACCAGTGTTTTTTTTTCACAAATGTAATCAAAATTTAAGTTAGTACACTATGAAACATGTACTTAGTTAGTTCAATACAAAATATTAGATAATAGTTAGTGCAAAACCTTAAATTTTGATCATATTTGTGAAAAAGTACTCGCATCCGGTAGATGACCGTTTCACCAGGATAAAAACCTAAAAATTACTGGTTTGCTAGGGTAAAACTCTGACGTTGCTGATTTTTGAGACTTAATTATAAACAATAGCCATTGTTTTGGGCTTAATTGCAAGAAAAAAAATAAGAACCTTTATGATGTTTATCTTTTAATTAAAGAATTAGTATAAGCTGACTTTAATTGGTATTCATCATTATAATCTCTGGTTACAAACGAAGACTACATATATAGCCTGATCACAAAAAGATAACTACCAATTACTAACAAATAGGATAACTATCTCAATAAAAATAAGAACTAAATAAACCATGCTAATCTAATAACCAGATAATCACCAAATCCTTTACTCCCCCTCAAGTTGACACATGAAGATTTTGAATGTTCAACTTGACAAGTAGTGACTGTAACCTGTCAGAACCAAGAGGCTTGGTAAACAAATCCGCCAACTAAGATTGAGTAGAAACATGAACAGGAGCTATTTCTTTAGACTCCACTCTCTCTCGAACGAAAAAACAATCCATTTCAACGTGTTTAGTTCGTTTATGAAAAACCGGATTGTGTGCAATATGACGAGCAAACTCATTATCGTACAGGAGTGGAGTGGGCTTGTCAATGCAAACTCCAAGTTCAGAAAGTAACCACCGAACTCATAAGATTTCACTGACCGTAATCGCCATGGCACGATACTCCGCTTCTGTAGAAGACCAAGAGACCACCCAGCATTAACAAATAACCAGTTCTTGAACGCCTAGAGAAGGGACATCCTAACCAGTCAGAGTCATTGTAAGCAAGCAACTCTGGTTGTCCATCCTTTGGAAGAAGAATTCCTTTTCCTAAAGTGGTTTTAAGATAACGCAAAACTCTCAAGGCTGCATTCCAATGATTTTATTACACAGGTGTATCATGAAACTTGGATGTATGGACTACCATGGGCTAGCAGTGAATATGTACATAACCTCAAGAAGTTTCTTAAAGTTGTTGAGGATCGTCGGGTGCATAGAGGAGAATGTTACATTTGGTGTCCTTGTAAAATGTACCAAAATTGTAAAAAGGTCTATGATTTGGATGTAATAGAAGAATATATGATATTTGAAGGATTTATGAATCGATATACGTGTTGATCACAACATGGCGAGTTATTGATTGATCACAACACAATTGATGTCGAATCTAATTATGATGATACAGATGATTCAGAGGATGACATCCATGATAACCTACCTCCATTTTCTATCGGTATTCCATCTATGAATGTTGATATTAATGACGCTGCTTACTTAAGATCGGACCATAACGAAGGATCATATGTTGAAGAAAGGTAATAAACCCTTTGTTTGATCTAAAAATAAAAAATATAATTTAATGTAAATTTGAAACATATGAAGATAGTATTATGTATGTATTTAATACATTTTTGTTTGCAGCAACACAGACGACACGACACTGGAGGACAATAACAATGATAATTGCAGTTGAGGTTCTTCATGGGGAGATTTACTATGATTGCATTATGAAAAACTTGTGTAGTATCAACATGATGCGAGGATAAAAACTATGTTGAGTTTTTGATGTTTATGTCACATGTAATATGTTCTATATTATACAAAGTCATTTTTTAGTGATGAACATTAATCTTTGTTCATCACTAAATGCTCAATTGCTCATCACGTTCATTTCCCCTTCTTCCTTTTATGAATTCAAAGAGAAAAATATAATATTGATATAATTATTTGATAAATATATTTAATTATTTTACTTTTTAATATGTTCATTTTAATTTTTAATATGTTCATTTTGGTTCGGCATCAATTTTTTTCACATGATATTAATATATTGAAATTGCAATTACATTCCCTTTTATTAAACAAGAAACAAAAGAAAAAAAAAATAGAATTTTTTTTGTCCTTTTTACATATATATGAACGTGAATCCCATTTTTCTTTTATATGGATTTGTATATTGAAGGGGCCCATCAGTAGCCCATATGAGCGCATATTCAATTCATCATCGGTCAAAAGTAAAAATTGCAAACTTAACAAAATTGACCCAAAAGTCAAAATTGCAATTACGTTCCCTTTTGCGTGTACTTGTTTGCTTATCACGAGAACGACGAAGCCTTCGCCTTCAGCCGACGACGCCTCCGCATCCGCCTCTGGCCAACGACGCCTCTGCCTCCGGTCTTCGGTCGAAGACACAGACGAAGTCTCCTACTCCGCCCTGCAGCTGCTTCCGCCTCCTCCTTTCACGTTGTTTACAGGTGCGATCGGCCTTCTTTGATTAATGTTCTGTTTATGACAATGTCTTCTTTGATTAATGTTGTGTTTATGAAATGCTGCTTGTTGGCTAGGAGTCGATAATGGTTATACTGTGTAAAAGTATAAATGCTACTCAGTTGTTGGTTTATTAGACCATAATCAGTAAAATTTCTAGTAATCGACAATTTCAACTGGTCTATGATATCATAATCATATTAATTTCTAGTAACCTACTTTTGGAGGGTAGATTTAAACTACTGTATGATTTAGTAAGCACACGAGTATTTACACATGATTCCATTGGGTCACTAGCAGTAAAGTCTCCACTTTGTTTCTTTACGTTTACTCCCTCGGTCTGTATTTCTGCTATACTGTTAAACAACTTAAAATTACATAAATCTCCCTCCATTTTATCTACATTCTTGCCTTTACATGGTTCAAACTTCACATTAGTTTTCACATCAGAAACATGTTCCACACTAGAATCATTATCAGAATGTGGTGATTCTTTATGGAGGGTAATCTGGTCTTTTTGTTCTGGACTGGTGATTGAAGTAGAACTTTCACTCTCCTGTGATAACTTGTCAGCTATGGATGCCAACAAGTCAAAGAAACAAAAAAATGTGTCAATATGAATTTCAAAAATGTATTTGTTTTCCATCAGTGAAACAAAACTTTTGCATAGTTTTATCCCAATTTATTTTATATGGTTTACAATCTTGATTGCATCAATTGTTGATAGAAAACAAACAAATGGATGGAGATATTTAATATTACCTTTCCAGTTTCATCTCTGATCTTATTTAGGACACCAAACACACACACACACACACACTATATATATATATATATATATATATATATATAGTTATAAACACATCAAGATTACAACAGGCATTACCTCAAGCATTCCGCTTTTAACGGAATATATTGACACAACCCTTTGTAAGCTCAGGATGTTGATCTAAATCAACTCTTTTTCCGGTGGCAACCAAATGGGCAAAATAGTCATTTTGCACTGTACATTATAATACAAATTGATTAGCATGACCATATTAGGGACCTCAGATAACAAAAGGGAACTTGTTAGTCTTGCTATTATGATGTTAGATTTGATGATGCCATGTTGGTAGTTTAGGCTGTCAGTTTGAGCAGCACTGCAACCAGGTTGGCACTTGAGGTTTCCTTTATTAAATCGGGTATGAAATTATCACATTTTTTATTCCCTTGTGAAATGATTCTGTTTGTGTTGTGATACAAATTATCCCCAGGTTGAACATCATCAATTCCAATTGAGAATCCACCGAGCACTGCATCAAAATAATCTCATCATACACTTTCACCAAACATTTATTCAGAGCTCACAACTTCTCCTATAGCAGCAGCCTCACTTGGGCAGGAACTTAGGATTGGCTCTTCGACGTTTTCCTCAGGTAATATTTGTCAAAATTCAGTTCCACATAACATGCATTGTTTTTCTTGATTATCTGAGGCTAGAAAACAAGTGGTTAATGTTATTTGATAATTAGTAAACTCTTTCTATCTATTTTTCATATCTTCTTTGCATGACATGATTTCTCCTTAATGTCTCTTCAGATATCATTCTTTTAGAAAAATATTCAAGTAACTGATTCACAAATACAAGATATAATCATATAATATCAACTTTCTTAATGTGAGTAAATGAGTAAATGACCATTTTACCCTTCTGTAAGTAAAAAAGAAAAGTGAATAGGAGAAAAGATTTCTATATCTTTGCACAAGATTCCAATTTCAATTCATCTTCTGTGTAATCTTCAATCACATTGATCCTTTCGAAATTTTTTGTCCAGGACCAAAAGATTCAGAGACTATTCCAATCTCATACGTATATAATCCTTTTAGTGCAATCAACAATTGTCTGATTGGAGTGTGGTTACTACGTTATGAACTGGATGCATGAGTTTGTACTTTTTCGACAACATGGATTTCCGAATGTAAGTATATTGTTAGATATTTTTTTGCATTTTTGTTTATTGTACTAGTGGGTCACCTTTGTTAAATAACAAATTTTTTATCTTAATTTGTTTGTAGAACATTTGGAAGGACAAAAAACCATTTTCTAGTGAGGAATTGGATGAACGTGTTAAAACATGGATGAGAACTTTTGGAGATAAAGTGAAGTCTTTTTCAAGTTAACGGTTAGTTGTTCTATATACATTGTTATAATTGGTTATGTTTTTCAAAAAACCATTTTCTAGTGAGGAATTGGACGAAAGTTTTTTTTATGGAAAATGTGATATATAAAAGTAGGATGCTATATTTTGTGTTTTATTGTGGAAGTTTGCAGATTTCGAGTTAAGGAGGTTGCTGTTATGGAGGTACACAAACATCCCTTGTATTTCATGTTGTATTTGCTCATATTTTTTATGTTATGGAGAAGTTTTCACCCTTACATTGCTATAGATGAAGGTGTTGATGGCAGGAATGTCCAATAATTTGAGTTTTCTTCATTAAAAGTTATTTGAGATTTTGAATCCTAAGTTTTCTTGTTTTTGTAGGCATACACTGAATTAGCCACAAAGGGGAAAGAGAGGTCAGATGTGTGACATTAACAAATTTAAGAATGTTTTTATGTTTAATGAACTAGGTATACAACTTTTAGATTGTATAGATTGTAGTATGAAAGAATATTAATGTTTTTATGTTTAATGAACTAAATAGTTATTGTAATTTTTTTTTTTCTGTTTTTTAAAATTAAAACATGATCAGTGATGCCCCACTTCTTATGGTTGGAATGGAATCATATAGTAGGTTTGTATTTTATGGAGATTGATCAATTGGTTACAATTCACATGCTAAAAGCTTTGCAGAAATTAAAGAGTTTGTTTTAGTTAGAATAGTTGGAATGGTGATCCATGTGTTCCACAGCATCCATGAAGTGGAATTGGCTGATTAATAAGGCTGGAATGCAAAGCCAGAATGGGCTGGAAAGTCTGGAATGCAAAGCTAGGAATAGGAATGAATAAGACATCAAGTACAGTTGTTTATTGGTGTATTAGATGTGTATATATGGCGTATTAGATGATACTTGAGACATCAAGTACGGTTGTTTTGGTGTATTAGATGTTTATATATGGTATACTAGATGATTGTATGGGATGGTATAAGATACATATAATACGGTTAAATAGCCGTACTTTATTATGCATGTAATCTAATACACCCCTCTACTAGTACGCCTGCTATGTACGTACTATATTCATAATTTCAACCGTACTCTATTAACCTTTTTCTAGTAGTGTGATTTGGGAAGCCTTCAGCCAAAGGCTTCAGGAGCTTTTTTGTCCTCCAGGATAGATGAGGAAGCTTGAGCGGGAGTTCCTTGCATTAGAAAAAGGAACAATTACAGTTGCAAAATACAATTCCTTGTTCTCAGAGAAGTTACAAGTTTGGGAAAAATTACCGTCCTACCAAGGAAAACAGGTGGAACATTATGCTGAGGGGTTAATAGCAGAGTATCAGGCTAATGTGGGGCATCACAATATATACTTTGGTGGCTGCCATGGACGAGGCTATTCGGATTGAAGTGGATATGGCTACACCGTTACGTGCTATTACAAAGAGCGGGGAGAATAGGAAGTGTGTGGGTTCGTCTGAATCCTCTCAGACAAAGAAGGGTTACCATGAAAAAAAAGGGTGACAGGTCGGGCTTCTGTATGAGGTGTCATTCCTCATACAAGGGTTCGTGCAATGATAGTACTATGAGTTGCAGACGTTGTGGAAAATTAGGCCACAAGCAGTCAGCGTGTAGGAGTGCTGATCCACTCTGCTTTAATTGTCGTTAGACCGGGCAAATGAATCGGCAATGCACAAATCCTAAAGTGTATCCAAGTGACACTGGTAAGAAGCCTGATGCACCAAAAGTGCAAATGTGAGCATTTCGGATGTTCATCGAGGTGGTCATACACGATGATGAGGTACTCTCATAACTGTTTCATCTAAGTGTTTTGTTTTCTATGTGTAACCGTGTTTGATGCTAGCAGTGGTAGATCATTTAAATTTGCTACTTTATGTTCTTGTTTTATGTTAGTTCAGAGTTTTTATGAATTTTTGTGTTAGGCATTGTGATAGCAGTATAGAATCTTGTTTTCTTGTTTGGGGAATATGCGATGAATGTTCTAATATGATGTGTGAACACATTTTCCCTTCGACTTGGACTACGATCGGGATCAACTCGTGAGATGTCATCATGGATATGTTTTGGCTACTTGCTAGCCAGAATGAGATTCTCTGCGTTAAAGGCATGCGTAAGTTCCGTTTTTGATGTGAGGGTATTTCTGTTTTGTGAGAAGAGAACTCTAGGGTTCATATCTGTCATCTCTACTTTAGGGTGAATAAGTATATGGCGAGTGTTAGGTTCCTTGGCTCATGCGGTGGAGGGTTCAAGGAAGTCAGTGGGTACCTATTTGTTGAGGTGGTCAAGGAGTTTAACGATGATAATTATTCGTCTAAGTAAGTTATATGGCGAGTCTCTTGCTGCTAGACAAGTCGATGAGTTGATGCACGAGAAGGGAGAGTTGGTAGATATCTTGGCGAAAGAAAGAATAAGAAGTTATGAATGAAACAATTCAACCTCATCAAAGTCCAATGAGAGGAGGGGTACGGGTCAGAAGTGACCTAGGTGGTTGTAAGAGACATGAAGGCTCGTTACACTAAGTTGACTATGTCGGTATTTGATTCCGATGGCATAATCATTTTAAAGATGGGAGAATTGTAACAACCTCAAAACTCTTTCATAAACGACGTTAGTTTTTCCGTTACTCGAATAACTATTAATGCGAATAATTTTAGTTTTATGATGTTAAAATTAAATAAAAATAGTAGTATTTAATATCTAAAAGAATTGATCGATAAATAAGAGGGATATAATCCAACTAAATTGATTTTCAGAATTATTATAGTAAATATAATTCATTTAAAAGATTTAATAGGAATTGAGGGGCCAAAGTGTCATTAAAAGAAACTTGATTTATTAAGGAAATTGATATAGGGTTTAAATTATCAATTTGAAATAATTGGAGGGACTAGATTACAAATTCATAATAAATTGCGCATGGTTACGTCCGTTTTTTTTGTATATGCATTGTGTGCGTGCGTTTCTTGAGTATTCCGAATCGATCCCTTTTCTTGGGCTATACCTACTTGTGTTCGATCAAATAAAAATCATATAGAAACGTTCATAATTTAACCAACGTGATTAAGGGCTCGTCCGATTGTGATTCCATGCCCGTTTTGATTTGTGTGGGTACCCTTGATTGCGATCAGAGAAGTCGATCTAAATAACATTAGGTTGCACATGTCGATTAGAAGGGGAAGAAAGAAAGAAAAAAAAAACACGATCCGCAGTGGGAGAAAGAGAAAGCGATCGCAACAGAGGGCAAGGCTAGGGTGCGAGAGTGTAGGGTTGGACGAGTTTGGTAGCGTCCTTGAGGCTGTGAGTGAGTGAGTCCGACTATTCTGGTAACTCTCTTCATTTACTTCTTTCTCATGGTATCAAACTCTAAATTTCAAACAATTTGATTAAGTTATGAGATTGAATTGCTTTCCAATTGACTTAATTAATTTCTTCCTCCTACTCTCAGTTCTAGTGGTTATGTGAGACTAAACCCCAGCCATATTAAGTGTGTTTTGATGGATTATAACTGTCAAAAATCATGTTTTGAACACTCTCAAAAATGTTGTTAATCATGTTTAGGAATTACTCAAAATCATGGATCAATGTCTTCCTTTTTTTTTGTTAGAATTCATGTTTCTTTCTCTTCCACACATAGTGACTTCACGAGTGATGTTTTTTTTTTTTTTTTTTTTTTTTTTTTTTCTGTATAACTTACCATGTCTTGAACTATCCAAAAGGTTTCATAACAGTCCCTAAAGGCGTTTATATGTGGCTTAATGGTAGAGGAAACTCAAGCCCTAGTGATGTTTTCTCTTTTAGCAAAGTACCTTGTTTTCCCATAAAAACAATGTATTTTGTGTCATGGTTTGAGGTTGAAATTGTTATTTTAACTGCTTGACATGTTGCTACCGTTAAAACTCAATTTCCATCTTTATAGTTGATTTTGGTTATGGCTTAATGGGTTAAGTTGTCAATTAACCCTTAAAATGCATTGCTGGGAAATTCTGAAAAATTACCAATATATTCCTGCTTTGAAAAATATATAGAAAAGTCATTAGAAGTCGGATTGATGATCCATAAACTCTCAAAGTTTGAATTTTGAGTCTAGTTTGTCCATGATTTTTCCCAGGATCAGATATTGTCCCTAACCAAGGTGAAAATCGTCTTTTTCACTGACTGGTCGGAAATTAGCTGCACGAACATGTTGTCTTGTAAAATTCATAGAAAATTGTAGAAAAATCAGTTGGACCTGTGCGAGTAATAATTTTAAACCTAAAAGATTGAACTACCTGAATATGGAATAAAGTTGAAAATTTTACAGGCTTAAGTGGTGCTAAAGTGGCCTTGAACAAACTGCTATTTTAGGTTAAAATCTGAAAATTTGGCCTAATGACTAATTTGCATGTTTAGGTAGTAAAATGCTATTGTTTGTTCATGTAAACTTCTAGTAATACATATATTTGTGTTTAACTAGGGTAAGATTTAATACCTCAGGTCCTACAAGATTTGAAGTGTGGAAAGTGCTTGTTTGAAGAAGGTGAGTCAATATTTGCGGTTATTTAAAGTACTTGTTAGGGATTCCACATCTTAGAGGGATTGGAATGAACCTAGGTTGTTTAGGTTGCATGTACCCCAATTGTGAATGTTATTTTTATTTGAATGATGTGCCCTTCGTGCTATACTTTTTGGTTGCTATATCGATGTGAGGGTGTGATAGATCTATAATAGAAATAGGGTTTTGGGTGATTGTGTGTGAATATATGCATGCAATAATTTGTTGGTAATATTTGTCTATGTTGGTTAGGAAAATGCATGCTACTGATATAATATGCCTTAATGATGAAATTATGATATGTGCATGATTATATGAAGATGTGAAATGCCTTAACTTGATGTCTTGTTGCATGTTTACATATTTTGAAGTAGGGAAGTAATATGCCATTTAATATTAATAGAAATTGAGCATGATTACTTAGGGAGGTTTGTAGTGTAATCCTTATGTGATGAATTAATAATATATTAATTAAAAAGGAGAATACACTTAGTGGGGCGTAAAGGGTAGCAACCTAGACTTAGACTTGTGTACCCTATCTGGATACTTGTAAGGGCCTTAGAGGTTGGAAGATGCCTAAAGGGAAAGAGCTTAAGCCAATAGTGACGCCGATTGGCTTTTCTAGACCACCACTTGGGATATGGTTAATGGACACTAAGGTGTTCAAGGACTGGAGTGATATTGGCGTGGTGATAGCGCTGGATCAAATATCACGTTTGAGTGGGAAGTTCTAGTGATGGGAACAATGACAAGTACCACTCTCGAACGACAACGTGCATACTTGTATGTGCAACGTTGGAGTAGCGAGCACAGCGAACCGGGAGCAATGTTACGAGTGAGAGTCGCGCCTCACTTAGTGCATTGGGTAAAGCCAATCACGTCGGTAGTAAATGAGGTTTTTACCTCTTGGGTTAGTGATGAACCCAACGTTAGTGATTGACTCAGTGGGGTAGGGTTGGGCTGGTCACTTAGTAGTGAACGGGTTTTGCCTTCAGGTTAGTGATGGACCTAAGTGTTGGGTGTCTGCCTTACGGGTTAGTGATGGACCCATGTGTAAGGAGTCTTCCTTACGGGATAGTGATGGTTAGTGATGGACCCAGGGCTAGGAATTTATTAATTATCTAATATTAAAAGATAAATAATAATGGTAGACCCTAATGATACTCTAGTGATGAACATGTAATGTAAATGATATATGATGTGTGTGATGTATGTGATGATATGGTATGTGTATTTTCCTAACATTGTACTTATGGTTGACTGAATTAGCATTTGCTAACACTTATTTCTTTGCTTGTTGTTGACTTGCATTGGCACAGGTAGCATAGTTTGACGACTTAGTAAGGATGAGGAATTTGGGTAGTTACATTCCAATTTATGTCCTAGTATTGATACCGTTTGGACATGTCTTTGAGTTTTCTTAGCACTTGTTTTTGAGAACTTGTTTTTGATTTGGTTTATGAACTATATTTTGATAAATGATGTTTTTGAAAATAAATGTAACATTGGTGATGTTTCCTTTAAACTTTAAATAGGACTTCCGCTAACGTATTTTGTTAAATAAACGTTTTAAAAATAAAAAAAAAATTGGATGAAAAAAATCACGATGTTACACAGCACCAAATACTCCAAATGGCCTGGAGATTCATAAAATTGCAAACTTTACGAGATCTCACCACTTAAACCCATCAACACATGAAGAAAAGAACAAAATCTAAAGATCTAGCAACTTGGCAAGGAAAATGTTGGTTTTGGACACTCACCAAGATCCAGAAGATGTGCTACCTGATGTAGATAATGCTTGCAAGGTAACCTCCTCACCAAAGGCTTCCTTATCCTCCAAAGATTACTAAAATCACTAAGAATGAGCTTAGAAACTATAACATCCATAAAAATCAAGCCAATTTAAAACATTTTAAATATAAAAATACCATTAATTATTACAAAGTGTTTTCAAAATAGTTTAAGCATTAGAGTTCCCAGAAATCGAAATCATGAATCGAGGAAGTGTACGGTCATGCCTTCACCTTCCCGCGGCCATCCGCTGTATCTGAAACAATAATCGATAAACGTAAGATCGAAGGCTTAGTGAGTTACCCCCAAAATACTCATAGACCCAACGATACACATAAAATAACAAACATCATACTATGGGTTCAATCATCCATCGGGATGCGATACCCCAGGCCCTCAACCATCGGGTTGGAATGCCCACACACAACACATATATAACATGTATTATGGGTCCAATCATCCATCGGGATGGAATACCCCAGACCCTCAACCATCGGGTTGGAATGCCAACATACTATAGGTCCAATTAACCATCGGGTTGGAATATCCCAGACCCTCAACCATTGGGTTGGAAAGCTAACATACTATGAGTCCAATCATCCTCATGATGGAATATTCTCGGCCCACAACTGAGTTGGAATGCCCCCATAACCAATCAAGCATGTTCACCTATATCAGTTAATCATATAACAGTCTATAAAGACAACATACTAGGGTCCTATCATCCTCGGGATGGAATATCCTCAACTACCAATCAATCATGGGCACATATCACAGATAATCTCCGTCCAACATACAAACAGTCAGACCGAACTATAGGTCACTAAGAATAACCACATCCGATCGTCCATGACACCGATCTAACAAATCATGGAAACATATAACATCCTATCTTCTAAGATACTGATCTCACGGATCATAACAACATATAACATCTTGTCTACTAGGATACTGATTTAACGGATCATAACAACATATAACATCCTATCTACCAGGAAATTGATTTAACGGATCATAACAACATATAACATCCTAAATACCAGGATACTGATTTAACGGATCATAACAATACTCGAGCATATAACATATCAGGATAGCAATCCAAAAGGGTCGGCCATGGTGCCTTATACCCTTCAGTATAGTGAGGAAAACTCACCTCACAAAGCCGATCCGAACTGAAGAATCGAACTCCCGAATAGTTGCCTCACTAAAGATCCTGAACTATCCAAATAATAAATACCAAGTCATTACACAACATAACAATCCTGACTAAGGGGTCCACACAATCCATCCAGTCCATTCTCTTTATTGGGCCAAGGCCCAATTCCAATTCCAATTCCATAACCTTGAAAGTCATTATGCGAAGCCCATTATTGGCCTAATTTACCAAATTGGGCCCAATTCCCTAATTGGGCCTAATTCCAAGATCCATTATCAAAACTTGGCCCAAAAAATTATATTCATAAAGTCCAGCAAAGGCCCAAACCCAACTAGTCCATAAAAAACCCAAAACCCGAAGCCCAATTGCCAAAGGCCCAACAGAGGACGTATGCGGGGCATACTCATCCTCATGTTGACCACCATCAAGGTGGTTGACCCAGTATGCTGGACGTACTGGATTTACGTCGGGCGTACGCGGGGTTTCACAAAAATCCTAATAAGTGCTTAATGGCTTAAGCACTTAAGCCCAAACTCCAGATCCATCGACCAAATGTGCCATAGGCTATAAAGTCTCAAACTTTATCACTTAGGACGTCTAGAAAGTTCTTAACACATGGTCTGAATCCATTAAGACCTTCCTACTTCATGCATGAGACAAATCTAGCTATTGGGACACCATTTTTATCACTTAGGACCTCTTATAAGGTCTGAAAGGACAACTCATTTTGTCCAAAACATAACATGCACCATTTTGGGACTTTTGGGACAAGAATCCTTCCATAAAGCTAAAATACTAGATCTATCTCACACAAGTATAAAGTTCCAAGCTTTTTACCTTCTGGAGCTTCTAGGGCACAAATCAAATTCAGATCTACAAGCTTGATCTTCTTCTCCAAATCCTTGATGCAACACCTTCTTCTTAAAATACTCAAGAAACACTCAATAAAAACACTCAAGGAAATGGCTAGGGTTTAGGGAAAACGACTCTAAGCAATGGAGGATGGGGTAAGGAAGGGTTTTGTGCTCATAATGTTGCTTATATAGTCCCAGAACCCTAAATATTAGGGTTTCTTTTTGCCATGGGTACGCCTAGTGTACACAAGTGTACGCCCAGCATACTAGGGCGCGCCTAGTACGCTCAACGTACCCTTATGTACGCACAACGTACTCCTAATTCAAAAATTGCAATTTAGCCCTTAGACTTTTCATGGCTTCACCCTTCCATCCCCGGGGACTACAAATGGAAAATCTTGGGATGTTACACAAACACAATAGAGGCTAAGGTTAGGGTTTTGAGCTTGAGAGGGAGATGAAGGTTGAATAATCACAAAACTCTAGCCTTAATGTTCTTTAAATAGGGCCCAAAGCCCAAATATTAGGGTTTTTTTTCAAAAAACACATGCTACGTTGTGGCACCTACGACTACTCCGTAGCGAGTCATTTAAATCCACGACCCAGTTCAATACCGACACGCTGTGGTGTAGCTCAACCACGTTGTCCCCACCGAAAGTAAAAGTTTTATATTAAGAGACTGGCTAAAACCTAGAACAGGTGGTACACACACACACTCTCTATCTCTTTCTTTCTCTCTCTCCCCCACTCTCTGCCAAAGAACATACACAGTCCATATATATATATATATATATATATATATATATATATATATATATATATATATATATATATATATATATATATATATATATATATATATATATATATATATATATAGAGAGAGAGAGAGAGAGCGTTTTGATTCTCCTTATATGTACATATACTCTGATACTGATACAGGAGTAACAAGAAACAGAATGAAGGACTCGCTTTCTCTCTCTCTCTCTCTCTCTCTCTCTCACACACACACGTGTTGTTAATATTGGGGATAAGGTGTCCAAGTTTAACAAGTTGGCAGAGTTAATCCCTAAGGTTTGGCATAATGATAGATATCACCCAAATCTTGTATTCTCTTAACATAATAGGTTTCCTAATAGTACTATTTAATCACTAGAATATATATATATATATATATATATATATATATATATATATATATATATATATATATATATATATATATATATATATCTTATTAGGCGACGAAAAGGAGGTTTAAAGGTCACTTGAACATTAAATATTTTGGAATGATAATATTTGGCCAAGGTGAGTTCTTTTATCATAGAACATGTGTCCCCATTATTTGAAATATTTTGACTTGTGTTTTCTTTTGCAAAATGCTATATGTAAATTTATTTGCTTGGATACTATATATACTATGTGTTGTTTAGTTTGTTGATGACTATATTTTATAATTCGGGGACATCCTCTATTAGACTAAGGACATGTTTTTGTGTATGATTTTTTATTAACATGGATTTTCTTTTGACTTTGGTTAAGGATCATATACCTTTAGATTGATTATAATTTGAATTTGGTTAATGTTTAGTGTTTGATTAAATGACGATGTTATTTTGAGTCTCATATTTTGATTACATGCATACATGTTAGGAATAGGTGGAGACTTGTGGCTTATGAATGAAATCATATAGTTATGACTTGTGTTGACTCATAGTGAGTATAGTAACGAATCATGGTGACTTATAACGAGTATATTAACGACTTGTAGTAACTCATATAGAATATCGTAATGACTTGTAGTTACTCATATCAAGTAATAGCATTTTTGAGTTTTTTTTTTACCGAGTTAAACCGATAATTTTGGGCTTTTGCCCTGGTAACCGGTCACGAACCGAATACCAGTGGTTTTTTTTCACAAATGTAATCAAAATTTAAGTTAGTACACTATGAAACATGTACTTAGTTAGTTCAATACAAAATATTAGATAATAGTTAGTGCAAAACCTTAAATTTTGATCATATTTGTGAAAAAGTACTCGCATCCGGTAGATGACCGTTTCACCAGGATAAAAACCTAAAAATTACTGGTTTGCTAGGGTAAAACTTTGACGTTGCTGATTTTTTAGACTTAATTATAAACAATAGCCATTGTTTTGGGCTTAATTGCAAGAAAAAAAAAATAAGAACCTTTATGATGTTTATCTTTTAATTAAAGAATTAATATAAGCTGACTTTAATTGGTATTCATCATTATAATCTCTGGTTACAAACGAAGACTACATATATAGCCTGATCACAAAAAGATAACTACCAATTACTAACAAATAGGATAACTATCTCAATAAAGATAAGAACTAAATAAACCATGCTAATCTAATAACCGGATAATCACCAAATCCTTTACTCCCCCTCAAGTTGACACATGAAGATTTTGAATATTCAACTTGACAAGTAGTGACTGTAACCTGTCAGAACCAAGAGGCTTGGTAAACAAATCCGCCAACTAAGATTGAGTAGAAACATGAACAGGAGCTATTGCTTTAGACTCCACTCTCTGTCGAACGAAAAAACAATCCATTTCAACGTGTTTAGTTCGTTTATGAAAAAACGGATTGTGTGCAATATGACGAGCAAACTCATTATCCTACAGGAGTGGAGTGGGCTTGTCAATTCAAACTCCAAGTTCAGAAAGTAACCACCGAACCCATAAGATTTCACTGACTGTAATCGCCATGGCACAATACTCCGCTTCTGTAGAAGACCAAGAGACCACCCAACATTAACAAATAACCAGTTCTTGAACGCCTAGAGAAGGGACATCCTAACCAGTCAGAGTCACTGTAAGCAAGCAACTCTGGTTGTCCATCCTTTGGAAGAAGAATTCCTTGTCCTAAAGTAGTTTTAAGATAACGCAAAACTCTCAAGGCTGCATTCCAATGATTTTGATGAGGATCAGAGACGAATTGGCTTAAAACATTAACTAAATATGTAATATCCGATCATGTTGCTTGTAAGTAAAGTAGGCTTCCAACCAATCGCCTATACAAATTAGCATCAATTTCTCTTCTTTATCACCTTTGTCCAGTTTGAGATTTTGTTCCATTAGGAACTTACTTGGACGGCACCCGAGCATACCAATATCATCTAGTATGTCAATAGTATACTTTCGTTGACTAAGTACTAGACCTTCTTGTATGCATGACACTTCAATCCCCAAGAAATACGTGAGATTCCCTAGATCTTTGATGCTGAACGGAGCATGGAGACTCGACTTGGTACTCTCAATCTTCTTATAATCATTACCTACAATGATTACATCATCAACATATATCAATGCTGCTACAAACACTTCTTTATTTCGATGAATGAGCAATGAATGATCTGCATGTGATTGATGGAAATCAAGTTCTCGCAACGCTGAGGTGAACTTGTGATACCAGTTCCTACTAGCCTGCTTTAAGCCATACAAAGACTTCTTCAACTTGCAAACTCTCGTGTCACCTTCTTTGCCAAAACCTTGAGGAATCTTCATGTACACATCTTCTTCAAGATCACCATGTAAGAATGCATTATTCACATCTAACTGATGTATGATCCAATTATTTTTGACCGCCAAGGTTAGTAAAATTCCGACAGTGACAAGTTTGGCAACCAGAGCGAATGTGTCATGGTAGTCCACACCTTCCAGTTGTGTGTATCCTTTCGCGACAAGCCTTTGTAGCGTTGTATCTCCACGTTTGGTTTAAACTTGATTTGTATACCCATTTAGAGTCAATGGCGCGTTTACCCGGTGGTAGCTCGACAAGTTTCCAAGTCTTATTTGCTTCTAAGGCACTTATTTCTTTGACCATTGCATCCTGCCACCTTTTATCTTTAGTTGCATGCTTAAAACACTTTGGCTCATAGTGTGTGACCATGGCTGCTAAAAATGCTTTATGAGACTTAGAAACTTTTTATAAGAAACATAAAAGGAGAGGGGGTGTACCGTAGAAGCATGTCGATCGGTGGCGGGTAGTGCATGATTCATCGACGGGGGTAATTCAACCTCATAGCCATTAAACCGAAGTGGTTGTGTTCGAGCCCGTGTAGCCCTTGCTGAATGAACATCTTCAGATTCAGTGTGTGTGGGGGAGTAATTGCTAGAGCTGGTGGATATAGGAGATGCATTATTACTATCATCATCAGAAGTGGGTGTCACCTCTTAGTCAATGGTGAGATCATCCTCGTGAGAATCTATGTGAGAAACAGCTTCACCACATGGGGCAACATGAGTTTAACTTGCATTTTTTTCTAGCTCAAAAAGCTCTTCTTGTTGCAGATTCTTATGTATTAAATCTGATCCTATTGGAAACTGATCTTCTAGAAATTGAGCATCCCTAGGAACAATTATTTTTCTGTTTAATAAATCATATATTCGATATCCTTTTGTACCTTGAGGATACCCAACAAACAAACCTGGTCTGCCCCTAGCCTCAAATTTGTCACCCTTAGTCTCTTTACTTCGATAATAAGCCAAACAACCAAACACCCGCATGTGATCATAAGTGGGTTTGTGACCGAAAAGTATCTCGTATGGTGTAATACCTTGCAAAACTTTAGTTGGCATTCGGTTTATCACATATGTAGCTGTCAAAACACACTCACCCCAAAAAAGCTTTGGTAGGTTTGCTTGAAAACGAAGAGCACGTGCAGTTTCTAACAAGTGCCTATGCTTGCGTTCGACCACACCATTCTGTTATGGTGTATGAGGACAAGATGTCTCTAAAACAATTCCTTCTTGCGCATAAAAATCACGCATTTTATTAGACACATACTCACCCCCGTTCTCACACCTTACTCGCTTGATTTTCTTTCCAAATTGGGTTTGAACCATCTTGTGAAATTCTATGAGACATGTGCTAGCCTCATACTTATGTTTTATCAGAAAGGTCCAAACTGCTATACTAAAGTCATCTACAATTGTCAAAAAATAAGATGCATTGCTAAGAGAAGGAGTCCTATACCTACCCCACACATCACAATGTATCAGATCAAAACAAGAAGTTTTTATTTCACTAGCAGTAAATGGAAGTCTAGTGTGTTTTGCTTTAAAACAAGCATCACATTTATTAATTTGTTCTTTATCTGAAACACTAACAAAATCTAAACTCGAGATCTTCTTGATTGATGGGTGCCCAAGCCTTTTGTGCCAAACCTCAAAAGTCGACATTAAAGCTTCATTTGTCTTCATCTTCATACCCCCATCCGATACAATCCTCCATTGCGACTACCCGCTCCAATCAAGTGCTTCGTCCCCAACTCCTGCATCATAAAGAAACCAGGGAAAAATGTAACATCACAGTTTAGATCATCTGCAAGTTTACCAACTGAAAGAAGATTGTAATTAAAGCTTAGTACAAATAATACTCCTTTTAATTTTAAACCTCCTGGCAAAGTGTGTTCACCCTCCCCCATGACCTGAACCTTGTCTCCATTAGGGATAACAACAGGTGAGTCTTTTGGATTTTGGGTTTTATTAATCAAGAAATAACTTATGTGTGTCATGTGCTCGGTGGCTCCCGAGTCGACAATCCACCCATCATAGATTCCGTTTCTACCTACCATGTTTGCCATTGACTGTTTTGTTATATTCGTTCCTTTCTTGAAGTGTTCAACAAAGAGTCGGTACTTCTCGTCTGAAAGTTCGGGGATCGGACTTGGGCCCAGCTCCACACAAGCTGCCTTGGGTTTGTCTTTCTTACCGGGCCACCATTCAGGGTACCCAATAAGTTTGAAACACCCGTCCTTGCTATGTCCATCTCGCTAACAGTGAGAACATCGAATCTTCTTATCATTATCTGATTTCGAGAATTTCTGTGCCACTTTATTCACCGATTGAGTGGCTTGCTTCAACAATGGTTGTCACTGTCTCCGCTGAGAATTAAAGTCAGCCTGAAATGTTGATGCCTCAATCCCAGTTCTTTTCACTCCACCCGTGATTGCCCTTTGCTGCCCGTCTTCTGCTAACAAATGGTAAACCATTCCAATGGAGGGTGTCGGTGATGTGCACAAAAGTACCCATTAATTTTAATATTTATAACCTAACAAAATTAAACTAACTATGCACTTATAGGCAGTGTACCTAGTCAGATTACAGTGTAGCTTAGGTAAGTCGGGTGTCGATCACAGGGAACGGTGGTGAATTAATTTAAAATATTTGATTATAGGTTACAGGACACACGAAAATAATAAAGAAACGGTTATTGAATCTCAAACGAACACTTAATTAACAAATCTTGATAAACTAACAGGAAAGCAAATCTCTTTATGTACTTTGGTTTACATAAATTACACCTTAAAAACATAAACAATTTCATACACAAATTCATTTATTCATGTTCACCGATTCCTAAAATGATTAGATTCGCACTCACTATTACTAATCCTTTAGCAAACAAGTCAATTCAATCGGTGATCGGTTGATTAAACTAACATGCTTCCTAGTGTTCAGTTCGTATCAAGCAAGACTTGTAATAATAGTTAATCAAATTGGTCGTTCAATTAACCTCTTGTTGATGGTCATCAAGCAAGGCTCACACGTTAACTTACTTATTTGCAAGTTAATCCTAGTTTCACATTCGTTATTCCTAGACTTATAATCTTGATGGTTATCAAAATCATAAGAGACAAGCAATCAAGCAGATGTTCATACAACTCAATTTTCTTAATAATTAACAGCAAATAATTATCATTAACACGTAAGGATCTTTTGACAAGCTTGGCAAGATAAATTAAACATAAACAAACAATTCAATATAACAATTAGTCCAATAATCAAGGTTTCATTCAATAATAAACACAAAGTAAAAGGTTTTTACACCTAAATCAGAAACTAAACACATAATAGTATAACAATGGAATGCTAAACATGGTCACGTTAACAACCCATATGATTACCGACATGTATCTGCTCTCCAATCCTTCCGATCTCCGCTCCCGTTATCTTAACAGCCTTCCGGCCGCCTTCTAGACCCTCAAAACGGCTTAACATAAGTTAATTATCGACTAAATTAGGTTAGAAGTTGAATCCCTCCCTCTGGTTAGCTGATAATCGCTTTTATAGCCCTTGGAACCGACTTACGTATGCTAGGCGTAAGTCGGATTACGCTGGGCGTACTTAGAAACTTATCGCGAAGAGGTTATCCGGATGCAAGCAGTTACGCTGGGCGTACTTATAGATTATGCTGGGCGTAACATTACGCTAAGCGTACTTGTGAATTACGCGGGGCGTAACCCTTGTTTTGCCATTATGAATAGTTAGTCCGGGTTGACATATCTGGTCCGTGTTGCATCGTTTAGAGTTTGCGGGAATTGTAAGAAACGGTGATCGGTCACATCCTCGGGTGGGTTGGTCCTTTGAGTTCTTCGAGCCATAGTCTAAGCATATGTCGAAGAATGCGTAACAGCCCCTGTTTGTTCTAAAGTCATAACCCATATCAAAGTTTTCAGATTAAGCACACACGCAGGCAGTAAACAATCCAGGGGTCAAAACACAAGGGGGGGCATACAATTGCGGACCATATCGAACATACAACTGTGAAATTGGGGCATACACAGGTTTAAAGGCCAAATCGAGTTCAAAGTTTTAGTATGTTGGTCCGAATCGGTGTATTTAAGCCATAATCAAACATACAACTGTGAAATCGGCCCTTATTCAAGAAATAGATGAACCCTAGAATTTAACAAAGGGAATATTCAGCAAATTTCACCGATTTAAACACAAATCAAAGACATAGAGTGTCCGCATAACATACCTTTGTGTCGATTTTACAAGAAAAGAAGAAGAATCGGAGATCTTGGGGGAAGATTTGACTGTCTCAGTGCGGCGAAGTAGAAGGGAATTGAAAGAATAACAAAAAAGTTAAAGGGTAAAAAGATATAACATGTCGCCGACTTACGCTGGGCGTAAAGCGAAGTTACGTTGGACGTAATCCCAACTCCGAGAAGAAGTCATCCGCGATCTGAGGTTGAGTACGCTTGGCGTAAATACACTTACACTGGGCGTAATTGAACTGAAATATTTCCTTTTCCTTATTTGAAATTCCTTTTTTTCAACTAATTAAATTGGGAACTTCTAAATATAAATTTTTTTTAATTGCTTCAACAACAGCCATGACTTTCCGATGAGTGACATATTAAAAAAAAATGAGACGTCATGATCACTTGCCTTTGTCGATATCAAACAACAACGGTTGATTAAAACCCTTGCACGCAAGAAATGGTTTGTGAAAACAACCACTTTTGGGACCCGTTAGAATATTTCCTTTGTTTTCTTTGCACCTTTAACTAAAAGTAGAACAAGAAGTGACCTGACTAGTCAAGAACAACAAGAGCTCGGTCTTCCACTTAACCACCACAATACGCCTTGCTATACTACACCTCATGCATTGAGTCGGACAAATCAACAAAGTAGTAGGCTAAGCAGGTCAAGAATTTCTTAATCGCTTGCATTCTCGAAACCCATGCAAAAAGTAAAACCAAGCAATGTGTATGATCCCAAATTCCTGCAAATAACAACAATAACCTTCCCGAAAAGTGAAATGGTATCATCGAAAAAATATTAACTAAAAAAACAAATAATGAATAATCAAATAAACTAAATTAATTACAAGCCGTTCCCGGACAACGGCGCCAAAAACTTGATGTGCACGAAAGTACCCACTAATTTTAATATTTATAACCTAACAAACTTAAACTAACTATGCACTTATAGGCAATGTACCTAGTCAGATTACATTATAACTTAGGTAAGTCGGGTGTCGATCACAGGGAACGGTTGTGAATTAATTTAAAATATTTGATTATATGTTACAGGACACACGAAAAGAATAAAGAAACGGTTATTGAATCTCAAACGAACAATTAATTAACAAATCTTAATAAACTAACGGGAAAGCAAATCTCTTCAGGTACTTTGGTTTAGATAAATTACACCTTAAAAACATAAACAATTTCATACCGAAATTCATTTATTCATGTTCACCGATTCCTAAAATGATTAGATTCGCACTCACTATTACTAATCCTTTAGCAAACAAGTCAGTTCAAACAGTGATCGGTTGATTAAACTAACATGCTTCTTAGTGTTCAGTTCGTATCAAGCAAGACTTGTAATAATAGTTAATCAAATTGGTCGTTCAATTAACCTCTTGTTGATGGTCATCAAGCAAGGCTCACACGTTAACTTACTTATTTCCAAGGTAATCCTAGTTTCACATTCATTATTCCTAGACTTATAATCTTGATGGTCATTAAAATCATAAGAGACAAGCAATCAAGCAGATGTTCATACAACTCAATTTTCTTAATAATTAATAGCAAATAATTATCATTAACACATAAGGATCTTTTGACAAGCTTGGCAAGATAAATTAAACATAAACAAACAATTCAAAATAACAATTAGTCCAATAATCAAGGTTTCATTCAATAATAAACACAAAGTAAAAGGTTTTTACACCTAAATCAGAAACTAAACACATAATAGTATAACAATGGAATGCTAAACATGGTCACGTTAACAACCCATATGATTACCGACATGTATCTACTCTCCAATCCTTCCGATCTTCACTCCCGTTAGCTTAACGGCCTTTCGGCCGCTTTCTAGACCCTCAAAACGGCTTAACATAAGTTAATTATTGACTAAATTAGGTTAGAAGTTGAATCCCCCCTCTGGTTAGCTGATAATCGCTTTTTATAGCCCTTGGAACCGACTTACATACGTTGGGCGTAAGTCGGATTACGCTGGGTGTAATTAGAAACTTATCGCGAAGAGGTTATCCGGATGCAAGCGGTTACGCTGGGCGTACTTATAGATTACGGTGGGCGTAACATTACGCTAAGCGTACTTGTGAATTACACTGGCCGTAACCCTTGTTTTTCCATTATGCTAAGCGTTGCAGTCAATTACGTTGGGGGTAATCGGCTCCTCCAGCATTTTTTCTTTCTTTTAGCTTCGAAGTCCTAATTCCGCTCCAATCTTTTCTTTTGTGATCTATCGACAACGAATAGCTGCAAATCATAATTCAAAGCATTATAAGTACTTTTTAGTTCTAAAAGAGAATAATAAAGGCTAAAATATGAAGTTTTAGGCTCCGTTGCCGGGGAACGGCTTGTAATTAATTTAGTTTATTTGATTATTCATTATTTGTTTTTTTTAGTTAGTTTTTTTTTTTTCGTTGATACCATTTCACTTGTCGGGAAGGTTCTTGCTGTTATTTGCAGGAATTTGGGATCATACACATTGCTTGGTTTTACTTTTTGTTGATTTGTCCGACTCAATCCATCAGGCGTAGTATAGCAAGGCGTATTGTGGTGGTTAAGTGGAAGACTGAGCTCTTGCTGTTCTTGACTAGTCAGGTCACTTCTTGTTCTACTTTTAGTTAAAGGTGCGAAGAAAACAAAGGAAATATTCTAACGGGTCCCGAAAGTGGTTGTTTTCACAAACCATTTCTTGCGTGCAAGGGTTTTAATCAACCGTTGTTGTTTGATATCGACAAAGACAAGTGATCATGACGTCTCATTTTTTTCATATGTCACTCATCGGAAAGTCATGGCTGTTGTTGAAGCAATTAAAAAAAATTTTATATTTAGAATTTCCCAAATTAATTAGTTGAAAAAAAGGAATTTCAAATAAGGAAAAGGAAATATTTCAGTTCAATTACGCCCAACGTAAGTGTATTTACGCCAAGCGTACTCAACCTCTAATCGCGGATGACTTCTTCTCGGAGTTGGGATTACGTCCAGCGTAACTTCGCTTTACGCCCAGCGTAAGTCGGCGACAGGTTATATCTTTCAATTCCCTTCTACTTCGCCGCACTGAGACGGTCGAATCTTCCCCCAAGATCTCCAATTCCTCTTCTTTTCTTGTAAAATCGACACAAAGGTATGTTATGCGGACACTCTATGTCTTTGAATTGTGTTTAAATCGGTGAAATTTGCTGCATATTCCCTTTGTCGAATTCTAGGGTTCATCTATTTCTTGAATAAGGGCCGATTTCACAGTTGTATGTTTGATTATGGCTTAAATACACCGATTCGGACTAACAGACTAACTCTTTGAACTCGATTTGGCCTTTAAACCTGTGTATGCCCCGATTTCACAGTTGTATGTTCGATATGGTCCACAATTGTATGCCCCCCATGTGTTTGACCCCTGGATTGTTTACTGCCTATGTATGTGCTTAATTTGAAAGCTTTGTTATGGGTTATTACTTTAGAACGAACAGGGGTTGATACGCATTCTTGGACATACACCTAGGGTTGGTCCTGCATTTTGACTATCCCGTGTTTATTGATTGCCCTGCATATTTTGTTGAAGCTTATGCCCTTTGAACGAGCAGAAGGCAGTTTCGTGTATCTGGACGTACTCCCAGCGTATGCTGGATGTACGCCCAGCATACAGTCATGCCCAAGGACCATTGTTTTTAGTCTAAATTTGTTAATGTTGTGATTATTTTGTTTGATTTTTTGTTTGGTGGTTATTTGTGCAGATTATGGCCCGAAGAACTCAAAGGACCAACCCACCCGAGGACGTGATCGATCACCGTTTCTTACAATTTCCGCAAACTCTAAACAATGCAACGCGGGCCCGATATGTCAACAATCTGAGTCTGCTGCTCACTAAGGAGATCGACATAGCACCTTCATTTGACTGGGAATTGGCGACCCAGACTGGACTTGTTGCGCTGATCCAGGATTTTTTGCAATACATGCACTCGGACACGAGTGGAGTGCATTTGTTCGTATATCAGGGATGGGCAAGACTGTTCAGGATCTAGGAGCCTATGTATCGGGAATTTTTGCTGGAGTTTTATGCTACAGTTTCCTATGAACCTAGGAAGACACCCGATGATAGGACAACCTTTTCCTTCACACTGGGTGGTGTGAGTCGGGAGTGCAGTGTGATTGAGCTCGCCACTCGAGTTGGGATATATACAGCAGACGCGACGAGGAGTGTCCACTTCCCGGCATTCCTTGTTGATTGTCTCACGAGCCGACCAGATGACTATAATGAAAACACTTTTTGGGCTGAGATTACAGGGGGAGTATACACGCCATCTACTGCACGGGGGAGGATGATTCGGTCTACCACATATAGACTGCTGCACCATTTGATTTCCATATCTCTCACACACCATAAGAATAGTGAGAGAGTGCCTTCGACAGACTTGTATTTCTTATGGGCACTAGTTACTCCAGGGAGGCACCTGAACCTTCTAGTTGCTTTAGCCGCGTATTTGGGTAGGAGGGACAGGGGACTTCGAGAGGATAGCCCGATTTGCGGAGGGCATTTTATCACGCGATTAGCTCGATCATATCAGTTGTTGACGCGTGAGATTACGAGATCGATGGTGTTTAATGATATGAGGCCGATGAGCCTTCAATTATTGGAGTCGATGCGTGTACTTGAGCGGGGCGAGGATGGTGTCTTGCGGGTACGACCAGATGACGTGGCGGACGAGGAGGGTGCAGTCGAGCCACAGTCGCGACGAGCGCATCGGCGTAGACCTGCTCCTCGGGGAGCGCAGCAGGGACCTGAGTCGGAGATTAATATACGTTATCTAGCTTAGCGCATGGACGAGGGATTTCAGAGCCTGGGGGAGTGCGTTGCACACGTGGAGAGACAACAACAGTGGTATGGGGATGCGTTGACCGCATTCTTTGCCTACCAGGGGTTTCAGTAGTCGGTTCCTTTCCCTCCACCATTCCAGTCACGACCTGATGGAGCCGGTACTTTTGGGACACAGCAGCATGATGACGGGGATGCCGAGTGATTTAGTTATCCTTTTTATTTTTATTTTTGTGTTATTTTTGATTTTATTTTTTGTGTTGCTTAGTATTAGTATTTTTATTTTGTATGTAATTAAGTTTAATTTAGGGTGTTTTACTTTTGTTTTCCATGTTGATGCTCTTTGGTTGTTTAGATCTTTGCAGAATTTTCGCCATTAGAAAGCTGGCAGTAAGTTCAGCAGCTAGGTCCGACTGTTGCTAGAGAGAGTCGTGTGAGAGTTCGAAGATTATAGTCAAGACCCACGATTTGTCATAAGTGTGGGGTGCATATTGATTTCGTGAGCGATTATTTAAAAGAGTGGCATTTTATTTTTAACTCTTATGGTATGGATGAGCTGTTCCCACACCATAGAGTTTTATTTCGACGCGAGGAAGAAGTATCATCCCGGCTGCCACGACATGGTTGACACTTTCCTATGTTGTGGGGGAGTTTTCATCGCGAGAAGAGGTTGTCATTCTTGACGAGACGACGTGGTCGACACTTTCCCACGTCATGGTTACTATACATTGCATTTGTTTGCAATCTCTTGCACCACATTTTCGAAGTCGGCAGTCTTGATTTTATTTATCGGCAAATTCAGAAGCAGCAGTTCTAGTTTCCAGTCTTTCAACAATATTTGGAGCAACTTGTAGCAGCCCCATTCGATCTCGCCACAACTACCCCAGGGGAGTCCGTTCCTTTTTCTTGCTTTTTATGTGCTTAATTAGTTTTATGCATACAATGAGGACATTGTATGAAATAAGTGTGGGGTAGGGGGTCGGTAAAAGTAAATTATAAACAAATGAAATAATAGTTTGGAAATTGCTAGATTTAGGGAAATTTAAAATTTTAAAAACATGAAATAATAGTTTAATTTAGAAAAATCTAGTGATAATTTAATTTTTTTTGCTAATATTATATGAGATGATCTGATGAGAACTCAAATGTTTAGCCAATACACGTTATAGTGCATTTGTGGCCTCTCTTATTTTAATGAAATCATGGAACAAAAACACAACCTTGCTTAGTTTGAAGGATGCAATATGTTTAGCATCGTGTACCAGAAATGTATCCAGGAAAATTATTATCGTTAGCCAATAAAGGTTGAAGTTGAGCGCCCCTGCTTAAGCATGTAGGATTTTGAGTGAAAAAAAAGTGAGGTACATGTAAAAAAAAGAGAGAGAGAATTGCAAGAAAAGTTTGAATAATTTTGGAGCAACTAAAGTGAAGATCAAAAGATCAAAATTCCGAAGAAGTTCAAAAATTGAAGATACCAAAAATCAAATCAAACAAGGTGGTGAATTCAAACAAATCAAAGATTAAATTATCAAGGAAGTGAAGAATTCAAAAGAGCTCCATAGTGGTATCATAAATTGTAATTCTAGACTATGTATGCTTGGGTTACTCAACCAAAAACACCTTGAGGTTAGGAGGTTTTCTGCGGATGGATTCGAAGCGATGCATAAAATGAGCATTGTTCGAAAGAAGTGGACGAGTGTTTATGAAGATTGTGAGTATTTAAAGTATGGGGGGGGGAGGTACTTTAGGAAAATTTTAGACACAAATGCATGTGTTGCGGTCTTGACATAATGACTGAGTTTAAATTGGATTGTTTAGTGCGATATTGGTAAAATAAAAGTAAATTTGCTTGGGGGCAAGCAAATGTTAAGTGTGGGGTATTTTGATACGTGTATTTATATATATATGTATATATATATATATATATATATATATATATATATATATATATATATATATTTATACATTATATCTTAATATTTTAGCCTTTATTATTCTCTTTTAGAACTAAAAAGTACTTATAATGCTTTGAATTATGATTTCCAGCTATTCGTTGTCGATAGATCACAAAAGAAAAGACTGGAGCGGAATTAGGACTTCGAAGCTAAAAGAAAGAAAAAATGTTGGAGGAGCCGATTACGCCCAGCGTAATTGACTAGAACACTTAGCGTAATGGCAAAACAAGGGTTACGTCCCACGTAATTCACAAGTACGCTTAGCGTAATGTTACGCCTAACGTAATCTATAAGTACGCCCAGCGTAACTGCTTGCATCTGGATAACATCTTCGCGATAAGTTTCTAAGTACGCCCAGCGTAATCCGAATTACGCCCAGCGCACGTAAGTCGGTTCCAAGGGCTATAAAAAGCAATTATCAGCTAACCAGAGGGGGGATTCGATTTCTAACCTAATTTAGTCGATAGTTAACTTCTTTTAAGCCGTTTTGAGGGTCTAGAAGGCGGCCAGAAGGCCGTTAAGCTAACGGGAGCGGAGATCGGAAGGATTGGAGAGCAGATACATGTCGGTAATCATATGGGTTGTTAACGTGACCATGTTTAGCATTCCATTGTGATACTATTATGTGTTTAGTTTCTGATTTAGGTGTAAAAACCTTTTACTTTGTGTTTATAATTGAATGAAACCTTAATTATTGGACTAATTGCTATATTGACTTGTTTGTTTAAGGTTAATTTATCTTGCCAAGCTTGTCAAAAGATCCTTATGTGTTAATGATAATTAATTGTTGTTAATTATTAAGAAAATTGAGTTGTATGAACATCTGCTTGGTTGCTTGTCTCTTATGATTTTGATGACCATCAAGATTATAAGTCTAGGAATAATGATTGTGAAACTAGGATTAACTTGGAAATAAGTAAGTTAACGTATGAGTCTTGCTTGATGACCATCAACAAGAGGTTAATTGAACGACCAATTTGATTAACTATTATTACAAGTCTTGCTTGATACAAACTGAACACTAGAAAACATGTTAGTTTAATCAACTGATCACTGTTTGAATTGACTTGTTTGCTAAAGGATTAGTAATAGTGAGTGCGAATCTAATCATTTTAGGAATCGGTGAACATGAATAAATGAATTTGTGTATGAAATTGTTTATGTTTTTAATGTGTAATTTATTTAAACCAAAGTACCTGAAGAGATTTGCTTTCCCGTTAGTTTATCGAGATTTGTTAATTAATTGTTCGTTTGAGATTCAATAACCATTTCTTTATTCTTTTCGTGTGTCCTGTAACCTATAATCAAATATTTTAAATTAATTCACAACCGTTCCCTGTGATCGACACCAGACTTACCTAAGCTATACTGTAAGATGACTAGGTACACTGCTTATAAGTGCATCGTTAGTTTAAGTTTGTTAGGTTATAAATATTAAAATTAGTGGGTACTTTCGTGCACATCAAGTTTTTGGCGCCGTTGCCGGGGAAATCTTCGAAATCTTCGTCCAAACCCATCAAGAACTCGTAAGTCCTTTCTTTCTCTCTCAACTCATTCAGTTGTTTTCCAATTCCACAATTACAACCTTCACAGGTGCATCGTGGCGTGGGAAGTACCATCTGCAAATCGTCCCAAACTGATCTTAGTTTAGTGTAGTAATTCGACACTAAGCTCCCATCTTGTCTCGTTACATGGAGTGTTTGCTTTAGCTCGTAAGCACGAGGTGCACCTTCTTTTTCGAATCTCTCTTCAAGGTTTAACCAGGTCTCAGAGGAAGTGTTCGCATATCGAACACTTGTTCTTATCTCCCTCTCCATCGTTGTGGTTAACCACCCTTTTATCATAGCATCGGCTCGAACCCATGCCTTGTACGTGGGTGATGTTGACTCAGGCTTCTTTACCGTTCCATATATTAATCCCATCTTGTTTTTCGCCAAGAGAAAATTTGTCATCTCCTGTTTCCATTCGTTGTAATTGTTTTCGTTCAACAAGTCATTCGCTTGAACTTGTTTGGGATAATCCGATGGATGGATGTAGAATAGCGAAGTGGTATCAATTCCCTCATCACTTTTCTTGCCAAATCCTTCTGGTATATCTCCCACCATGCTCGCCGAAGATTGTTATCGTCCCCTGAAAACGACCTGCTTTGATACCATAAAGAATTAGTATAAGCTGACTTTAATTGGTATTCATCATTATAATCTCAGGTTACAAACGAAGACTACATATATAGTCTGATCACAAAAAGATAACTACCAATTACTAACAAACATGATATCAATCTCAATAAAGATAAGAACTAAATAAACCATGCTAATCTAATAACCGGATAATCACCAAATCCTTTATTAATTATATTAAAGTTTAATAGTATTTTTGGATAAAAGGAAATTTTTTTTTATCTATTTTAAGACATTCTAATGTCATGTAATTACAATGTTAATATATTTTTTTAAAAGTAAAAAGTCTTAAACTAACAACAATATCTTAATCCTAATAACATTGGTGTTTCATGAAGTTTCAGTATCTTTAAAAAAGTTGATTTATATATTATATCTATTTTCTCGTGCATAGTAATAATAATAATATATTTTATTTTTTATTATTTTAAAATATAAATCGTTGTTAAATGACAAAAAAATGATGTATACCAATTAATTTCTGAAATTTAATAATATTTTATAAGTTAATGTTTTTTTTCTTTTTCATCCGCTCTGTCACCATCACCACCTTTGCTGTTGTCACCTTCACCTCTATCTTCACCGCCAGTACCAATACCACCTGTACCGTTACGCCGTTACCTCTTTTAGCACCACCATTATTGACACGATCACTACCATCACGGTCATCACCATTGTCTTTTACCATCATCTACAAACCAATCCAGTTAATGGATGTATGTACATCTAGTTTGCTTGTTTACTATAATTTATACTGTTTGCAAATTAAAAAAAATATGCAAAAGGCAAACTTTTTGTCAACATCTTTTTGTGCAGATAAAAAAACATACATACCTTTTTTCAAAAAAAAGAAATTATTCATTGGGAAAAAAGTTGGCTTTAGAACACTTGGAAAATACTGATTAGCTTATGACTGACTGTTAAGTCTCAAGTTTAAGGTCTCGTTTGTTTTTCTACAAAAGTGTTTTTTGAGCACTTTTCCCTTCTATCGGGTAGACGTTTCTCAAGTGTACGTCTTCTTCCGCAAACATGAAAAGAGACAAAATACATTTAACCACTTTCAAAACAAACAATACCTAAATCTTTTTGGAGTATAGCAAGCGACTTTCGTAGTCGTTACAACTTAATGGGATGATGACTAGATAAGCTTGGAAAATTGCAATTGTGTTTTGGAGTCTTTACTACTTGATGGAAAATAAGACTTAAAAAGCTTGAACATGTGCTGGAGACTTGAGACTTCAATGGTAGTCTTTACTTGTGCTGGAAACGTCAATGCCTGCGTTTACTTGTACCGGAGACGTCAATGCTACTTTGTAACCACGAGATGACAAAATTTGAAAAGGTCTTTGTAACCACGAGATGACAAAATTTGAAAAGGTCTTTTGGCTAATTAATATACATATGAAAAGCATAACTTGCTTATGAATAGTGAATTTTGGGTCAAATTTACAAAAATGGTTCTTAGATTTTGTTGAAGCAGACATTTTTGGTCCATTTTTTTTATTTTTTATATATATTAAAGATTTTAGGGAATTGGCCTAATTTACAAAAATGACCCATAGATTTTGTTGAACTTGACAATTTTTTATTTTTTAAGCATAACATGCTTATGAACATAACATGAACAGTGAACAGGAATTGGTCAAATTTACAAAACTGGTCCCTAGATTTTGTTGAAGTAGACATTTTGTCCCATTTTTGATTTTTTATATGTATTACAGATTTCAAGGAATTGGCCTAATTTACAAAAATGGTCTCTAGATTTTGTTGAACTTGACAAAGTTTGAATTTTTATATATATTAAAGATTTTGGTAAGGGAATTTGCTAAATGGTCCCTGAATTGGCTAAATTTACATAAATGGTCCCTTTATTTTGTTAAACTTGATACTTTTGGTCTCATTTTTGTTTTTGATATATATTAAAGATTTTTGTGAGGGAATTGACGGAACAGGTTTTGATGATCTTTTGAAATTTCTTAATAGGGTTTGGATCAAGGTTTATTAGCTTCAAACCTGTTCCATTGTCAAATCTATATTTAGGGTCTCAAGTTCAATGGATTTTGTGCTCAAAAATATATAACGTCCAATATATGTTAGGTTGAAACAAATTTATATCATTATGCAAATAAAAAAAAATGATCTCTATGATATATTCAAATTTATATTGAACATTTTGTAGTAAATGTAACGACCAAAAATCATACTAAGCAACTTAAATTAAATATAAATAAAAAAGGTTAAAATATTAAAAAATGTTGATTTCTCAAAAAAGGGATAATTTCACAGAGACAGACAAACACTCCCGAGTTGGTTTTTAATTAGTCCCTTAGGTTCTTTTTATGTTTTTTTTTTTTGGTTTTCTGAATGGTAAAGTCGATATTGGCATGTTATTTTAGTCCCTTCACCTAAATAAATTTGTTATATGTGCTACGTAATCAATTATTTGGCTTCTTAGTACGCACCAACATGTCAACCTATTTAGGAGAGATTGTAACAGCTGATTCACGGTACACACTTTAAATTATTCAAGTATTGGGTTTTTGGACTAGAGCGCGACGTGTCAATGGCTTGGCACCACGCGCTGGACACGTGGCTCAACGCTACACGCCTGAGTAAGTGCGTGACACACCCATATTGTTTAATGAAACCATAATTCTCGGCCTTTGGACCATATTTAAAGACACTTGGCCCTAGGGCTTGCCTCATTCGACATCCCCCACCTCATGAAACGTCCCTTCTCCCAACCTCTAACCTCCATCAGAGAATTTTGAGCTTTATTCCCTGTTTTGTGAAGTGATAGTTTCATTTTATTTACTTGTTTTCCTAGTTTATGTTAGCTCATTTAATCTCTTTTTAGATAGTCTTCATGCATGGTTTGTCTTTTTATTATTTTTCATCTTTATTGGGTACTTTCTAGTTTTTTTTAGCATTATAGGAGATTTTTAGAAAGGCTAGTGGAGCGGAGGATCTCGGGAATGTGGAACCTTGAAGCTGGAGACTTGTGTTTTATCGGTGGGCTTGAAGTGGCGCAATTGGGCCTATTGTCAATATGTGAAGGAACGACTTGGGCTTAATCTTGGATGATGAATGGTGATGATGTGAAGACAATTGAAGCTTTGGATGATCTATGGATGTTATGGGCTAATTTGGAAGAGCTTGGAAGCAATTATGGGCTAATAAAGACTTGCATTTTGTGTTGAATCATAATCAAGAGCTTTGGAGGGAGAATACCATTTAATTGGGCCAAATGGTCCATTCAGCAAGACTCATGTTGTCCATGTGAATGACCCAAACGGTCCGCTTGAGAGGTGTTTTGAAGGATCCAGATTTTTGCCTTCTACTTCTACTTTGGGAAGTTTGGTGGGATGCTTTTTAGTTGCTTTTCAGATCTGATTTTGAGCCATATTTGACTGCAATTTTTAAGAAAAGAAGGGGAGGAACTCTTGGAAGAAAAGAAATTTTTTTGCTCTGAAGAACATTTGAAGATTTATGGATTTTTCACCTTTTAACTTGTGGAATGCTTGGTATTTCTAACTTTCATCTTGTTTTCATGTGTTTAGCCATCATAGGCTAAACAATTTGTGGTTGACTTGGATGTAATTGCTTGGATAATTTGGTTATTTTGAAGAACACCATGAACTTGTGTTGATGTTTTTGGATTATATTTTCTATCAAAAGTTCCTTCATGTTTATGTATCTTTAGTCATGATTATTTATATATGAATGTTACGTTTGTTGGTTAAATTCTTAACTAAGTAATGGTTCTTCTATTTGACAAACTACAATTAGTTTAAATGTTTGTTTTCATTTTCAGTTAGACTAAGGAAATATTTTCTCCATAGTGGTAATGAAAGCAATGTATCAATATTTAGACTTGGTGACTCTTAAAACATAATGCTAATTGATTTTCATAAAATTACACGCTTCATTAGTTTTGTGACTTTTATTTAGGAAATGTGCTATGGGCTTCTCTAGCCATTTGAATATAAAAGAAGAGTTTAGACAAGTTATGCTTATAAATTGCTATAGCCAGGTTAAATTGTAAACACAAGTATTACACCTTGGTATTCTAATGACTATTTAACCAAATGTTCAAGTAATGAAAGTCCAATGTCATCGATATCTCTCTCATTGATTTAAAAATCAATTCTTCTATTGTTTATTTACATTTTCCAAATCTTAGTGTAACTTCGTTACTTTAAAACCTCTAAACATTAAAACCCCCATTTTATTTTTATTTTCATTTCATAAGTGTTTGTACAACAAGATTATCATAGAGTTATAAAACTGGACCAATTCCCGAGGATTTGATCTCATTACCCCTATACACTACTTTAGTGGGTAATAACTAGGGTGTTTATATTTGTTGGTATCGACAACCACCAAATTTTGGCGCTATTTTTGGGGACTGATTTATTTTTAATCAATTTGTTTCTCTATGCCAATATCTCATCGTACATATGCTTTAGTCTACAATCCATAAATTGAAAAAGAAGTCAGGCTTCTGGCAAAAGAAAAGAGAATAGAACATGCTCAAACTTGTAACCCTAACATGGATTCGGATGTTGGAACCGCTTCCTATAGTGACATTGAAACTGTAGTAGAACCCGATTCTAGTCCCGATCCTCGCCGAGAAATTCCTGAAACACCATGTAGCACCTGGTTCCTGGTATGTATTCGATTTAAGTATTTTGCATTTTTGGCCTGGGACTCGGCGAGTTGAAGGCCCAACTCATCGAGTAGAAGCGGATTTGATTCGGGACTTGCCGAGTCGGCTCCCAGACTCGACGAGTAGACTCTGATTGGACAAAACCCTAATCTAAGGGTTTGCACCCTATTTAAGCATCTCACCCAGCTACCCTTCGTCCCTATTGCTTCCATAAACCCCCCATAGCAAACCCTAACCGTTTGCGTAAAGAGCTAAGGCATTTGTGGTGCTTTTGGTGATTTTGAACTCACAGAAGAAGGAAAATCCTAGAGGAATCAAGAGAAGACCAAGGGAGTTCAAGTTTGTGCATCATTTGCAATTCCCAGAAGGTATAAAGTCGATACTTTGCTTGTTCATTTGCTAGATCCCTTTTGGGGAGATTTAGGGCTTTTATAAGCCATTCTTGGTAACCAACCATGATTCCAAGCATGGTTGGGGGTTGAGGCTTCAGATCTAGGTCCATGAAGGAGTTACAAGGCAGAAAAAGGCTGCTTTTGCACCCATGGAAGCCCCCATGCAACTTAAGAGTCTCTTTTAGAGCCTTTTAGGCTCAAAGTCCCATGCATGCACGTAAAGTTCATAACTTTACATGCTAGATCGAGTTTAGGGACCTATATCTATCATTTGGACAAGAGCTGTACACCAGAAATCGAAGAAAATAGACTTGGACAGTATCGACTCGGCGAGTCGTTCTTGGGACTCAGCGAGTCCGAGGTCAGACTCCCCTTTTCTGTTATGGGTCAAAGAGACCCAGTGGAGTGCTGGAAAGGTTTTAAAGGGTCCGGGGGAGTGACCCAATATATCGGGATAAGCCATAGTCCTGGAGTTCATAGGACTTAACGAGTTCATGAGCAGACACGGCGAGTCCAAGGCAATCTCCCAAATCTTGAAGATAAACTCGACGAGTTGTTCATAAAACTCGGCAAGTCGGATGAAGGTTCATTTGATGTTCGTATAGAAGGAGAACTCGTCGACTCATTCCTAAACTCGACGAGTAGAGTCGTAGATGAGGACATTTAAAAGGAGAGGGACTCGAAGAGTTGGCGGCCCAACTCGGCGAGTCAGATCAACTGGAAGTTGACTTTGACTTTGACTTGGAATTCGTCAGGGGTAAAATAGTCATTTTACCCTAAGAGTAGATATCAGGTTCCAACTGAGTGTTTTTTGGGGATTATAGCCGGAGGATTTCCGGAGCAGCCGCAAACAGAGATTTCTCGCGCAGGTTATCAGCAGCTACTCGTACGAGGTGGGTTACCTTCCAGTAGCGGTGGGTCTACGGCCATAATGCCGGCCCACCAGTAGGAGTTGTATGTTAGATGATTGTCTTTGTGATATTCATCTAGGTTTGCTACTACCTAATACGTTATGTGCTAGTATGATATGATATTATGCCAGTAGCAGTAGGGGAGATAGTCCCCAAAGATTTCCGGTCGATAGGGCCAAAGAGGGGTAGTCATACCCAGTCATACTAGATAGAATATGATTATGTGATACATGTTATGTGGTAGTAGTAGAGGGGTGAAATAGTCCCCAGTATCCGGTCGACAGGACCGAAGGGGTAGGCTAGCACCCATATATGCCTGATAGTATATGTATGTTATGTGATTGTATGGTATGTGGTACGATGGGGGAACTCACTAAGCTTCATGCTTGCAGTTTACAGTTTTAGTTTCAGGTACCTCTTCTGCGAAAGGGGAAGGAGCTGGCGCGGTAGCAGCATATCATACACACACACATTGATTTTCCGCACTTGAGATATTCTGGGATTGTACTCTGACATGTTGCTATTTTATGATTTGGGTTTTCAGACATGATATGTTGATTTACGAAATGATATATTTCTACGTAGTTTTCTTATGAATGTTTTTATACTCAGTTAATTAAAATGAAATTTTTGGACTTGAAATTTGGGATGTTACAAGTTGGTATCAGAGCCCTGGTTTGAGGGATTCGGACACACCCTCGAGGGTGTCTGGACTCAAATTGAGGGATCAAAAGATTTTTTTTCAAAGAAATGGTTTCTAAAAGATAAGTTAAAAGAGTTTTGGAAAAAGAACGAAGTATGTGATGTGCACGACCGGCCGAACTCAAGTAAGTATTCCTCAATGTACCAATACAAGTTATGTTATGTTTATCAGTTTTAGTATAACAGCATGCTAGAATAGGATTAAGGATCTAGGAATGATGCCTTATGTTCCTGCTTTATGTGTTTCAGCTTATGAAAATTGCATGCTAGTATTGAGTAGACAGTAGTAGGATAGCCTGCTTAGGTTATGCCTGATAGTATGAGCTTAGCATTGTATGCTAGTGCTAGTAGGATAGCCTGCTTAGGTTATGCTGCTTGCTTTGTGCTTTGTGGGACTTTTAGTTATGGGAGTTAGCTGTTAGGTGAATACGTTAAAGTCACATGTGATCAGGGTTGAATAATCGTAGAGGATTGGATTTGACCCTATTTTGCAGCTCTTGTTTGAGCCCTAACCGTTGTAGGGATGAGTCCCTTACTTGAAGGATTATTCGGGCCTCGTTGCATGTGATTGTATTCAGTTAATAGCTAATTGGCATTACAAAGAAGCCTTCAGCAGCTGAGGACTGATTAGGGTGGAGTTAAGGGTACCCTAGGGCAAGCCTAGGATGAGAATAGCAGAGATCAGTAGTAGTAGAAGGGACTTAGTGGATTCGAGGCGGTTCTTGTGGAAAGTACGGATAGATGTGGAAGGTAGTATGGGCCCGTACTACTGGAAGCAGAGGATCCGTACTTGAATCGAGGAAGACTGAGGCAAAACCAGGGAACTTGTGATGGTTGTGATCCCTCTAGATGTATCAGTATCACTGACGGTTGTCATTATGTATTGCAGAATGGTGGTACTACGTCCGAGGCCAGCAGTTGGCAGCTCAGGAAAGGGATCGGGTTCGGGCTCAAGTTCCGAACCAGTAGATGAGAGGCTACGCCAGTTCATCGTATCCGAGATCACTAGAGGCATCCTTGATGCGACCCCGGTCATCTTTGGGTCGATCAAGGAATAGATTGTCGAGCTGATGGAGGATCGCCTCCGGGCGTTCAGGAGTGACATGGCGACCAGCCAGTCACGATCACACACACTTACCTTTAAGGACTTCAAGGGCAGTGGTGTGCCAGATATCCATGAGGCGAAGGACCCCATTGCTGCCAGACGGTGGATTGCAAACATTGAGTCTGCATAGTTAACCAGCTTCTGCCCCCGAGGGGTCAAAGGTGAGATATGCAGTAGGGTGCTTGAGAGACAGGGCCAGAGATTGGTGGGTGTTGGTTGGTGACTCTCTAGGTGCCTCAGCTATTGAGGCTATGATGTGGCTGGACTTTGTGGCCCGATTCAGGGCAGAGTTTGCACCTACAGTGGTGCTACAGCAGTTGGCTAGAGAGTTCTTAGACATGAGACAGACTACGGAGATTTTGGCGGAGATCACCGCCAAGTTCCGGGAGAGGGCGTTACTAGTGCCCCAGTATGCGGGAGATGAGGACAAGAGGAGGACCCGCTACCATGACATGTTATGAGCTGACATTCGGGAACATGTTAGTTTTTCAGCTTGCCCCACCCTGGATTGCATGATTGCCAGGGCAAGGGTGAGGGAGATCGATCTGGAGCACATCCGGAAGAGGAAGGCTGAGGAAGGGCAGGTGACTGGGGCTAAGGGGAAGAAGCCTAAGGGATCATATGCTGGGCCGAAAGGCCTACAGAGCCATAGCCACTACAGAAAATGCGGTAAGTCACATGAGGGAGTTTGTAGGTTGGGAGTGTCTGGCTACTATAAGTGCGGCAAGACGGGGCACTTCAGCAGGGATCGTACCGCCCCTGCACCCACTATTTAGACATCCGAGTTGCTGTGTTTACACTGCAACCAGAGGGGCCACAAGAAGGCCAATTGCGCCCAGTTGACAGCAGCAGCGCCAGTGAAGGCGCCAACTCCAACGACCCTGCGGATCACTGATGGCCGGCAGGGCAAGTCAGAGGCTCCAGTAGTGAGGAGTCGGGCCTTCCAGTTGACTACCGAGGAGGCACGCGCCGCACCCGATGTGGTGTCGGGCATGATTCTTTCTCCCTGATCTATTATATGATATTTATGATATTGATATATGCTTTGTGTGTACATGTTTAGGATCGTTCCATGTGAACGGTATTCTGGTACAGGTGTTGTTTGATTCAGGTGTTGCGCTCAGCAAGAGGTTTTCTGAGTCTTCGGGCAGGTTGGATTGCCCTTTAGAAGTAGAGACTGTCGATGATTGATCGGTGTGAGCATCCGTAGTTTTCCGAGATTGTATGTTGAGGTTATTCGAGGAGTGCTACCTGGTAGACCTGGTTTCCATTCCGTTGCGGGGGAACAAGGTAATTATAGGCATGGATTGGTTGAGCCCAAATGAGGCAGTGATAGATTGCGCACATCAACTAGTGTAAGTCAGGACCCCAGGTGGGGGAGAGTTGGTGATCCATGGCGAGAGGCCACATCGTGGACCCACATTGTGTTAAGCAGCAAGGGCTAGGCGCTACCTACAGCAGGGCTGTGCCGAGTATGTCACGTATGTTATGGATACCCGGGAAATGGGTAAGGCGATGGTGGGCGATGTGCCCGTGGTACGAGAGTTTGCGGATGTATTCCCTGAGGAGTTGCCTGGGATACCTCCGGAGAGGCAGGTGGAATTCAGGATCGACCTAGTCCATGGTGCGGCTCCAATAGCCAAGGCATCGTATTGGTTGGCTCCTCCCGAGATACAAGAGTTGTCTACGCAGCTGCAGGAACTACTAGACAAGGGATTTATCAGACCGAGTAGTTCGGCTTGGGGAGCCCCAATCCTGTTTGTTAAGAAGAAGGACGGTTCGCACCTTATGTGCATAGATTACCGGGAGCTGAACAAGGTAACAGTGAAGAACCGTTACCCACTCCTGAGGATTGACGACCTCTTTGACCAGTTGCAAGGCGCATCTTGGTTCTCCAAGATCGATCTGCGTTCGGGTTATCATCAAATGAGGTTCCGAGAGGAGGATGTGCAGAAGACTGCATTTCAGACTCGCTATGGCCACTATGAGTTTGTGGTGATGCCCTTCGGGCTCACCAATACGCCTGCTGCGTTCATGGATCTCATGAACCGCGTATATAGATCGATGCTGGATTGGTCCGTGATAGTTTTCATCGATGATATCTTGGTTTACTCCAAGACGCAGGAGGAGCACGAGGAGCATCTACGAGAGGTTCGGGTGACTCTGAGGAGGAGAACTTGCATGCTAAGTTGTCCAAGTGTGAGTTCTGGTTGCGCGAGGTGCAGTTTCTTGGGCACCTTGTCAACCAGAACGGGATATCGGTTGACCCGACCAAAGTGGAGGCCGTGATGAGATGGGAGGTTCCGAAGTCTCCATCTGAGATTCAGAGTTTCCTAGGATTAGCCGGCTATTATCGGAGATTCATCCAGGATTTCTCCAAGATAGTCGTACCCTTGACATGGCTGACAAAGAAGGTCGTAGTCTTTCGTTGGGGGCCTGAGCAGCAGACAGCGTTTGAGACACTGAGACAGAGATTGTGCGAGACGCCAATCTTGGCCCTGCCAGAGGGCGTAGAGGATTTTGTGGTGTACTGTGACGCATCTATTACGGGTTTGGGCGCGATACTTATGCAGAGAGGACATGTCATCGCCTACGCTTTGAGGCAATTGAAGCCTCACGAGGCGAACTATCCGACGCATGATTTGGAGTTGGGGGCTATTGTATTCGCCCTCAAGATTTGGCTTTATTACCTTTATAGGGTCTATTGTACCATTTACATGGACCACAAGAGTTTGAGGTACCTCATGGATCAGCCAAATCTGAACATGAGGCAGTGTCGGTGGTTGGACGTGGTGAAGGATTATGATTGCGAGATCCTTTACCACCCAGGAAAGGTCAATGTGGTGGCCAACATGCTTAGCTGCAAGGCAACACCGATCAAGGACATCTACATGCGGATGACTATGGTGACTCCGCTGTTGGAGCAGATCTGAGAGGCCCAGAAGGAGGCTATGAAGGAGGAACATCGGAAGAGTGAGTGTATTGTGGGTCAGGTTTCCTCCTTCGACTATGATAGCCGAGGGTTATTGACACTACACCGCAGGTTGTGGGTTCCATACAACGGGGGTGTGCGCCAGGTCCTGATGGAAGAGACGTACAAATCCCGATTCTCCATTCATTCAGGGGCGACGAAGGTGTATAGGGATCTTCGTCTAGACTATTGGTGGCCCTGCATGAAGCGGGATGTAGCATGGTATGTGGAGCGATGCTTGACCTACAGGAAGGTCAAGGCCGAGCACCAGAGGCCACACGGAAAGATGCATCCGCTGGATATTCCCCTGTGGAAGTGGGAAGATATTACCATGGACTTCATCACCAAGCTTCCCAGGACTGCGCGGCGAGTGGATTCCATATGGGTCATCGTCGATCGGTTGACCAAGAGTGCCCATTTCATACTGGTGCAGGAGAGTATCTCGGTCGAGAATTTGATTGTTAGTTGTAACAATCTTAAACAAGAATTGAAGATCTCATGAATATAAAACCATCAATAAAAAGACAGTTAATAATGGAGTTTGTATGAAGAAGTTATGAATTTCGCACAGACTTTAACAGTCTAAACCGGTCTAAATATTATTTTTTGTTAGAGTAAGAATTAGATGATGAGACCTTAACGAAAGTTGTAGAGATAGTTGAGTTGATACCGGGGATATAAAGAACGCCGGAAATGGAGCTCGTATGCGAACATAATGGCCGTCTGAAGATCTGGGAAAATACACTATGTTGATGACGTGGCAACACCAAAGTGCACCACATGGCATGTCGGGAGGCCGCCTTTTCCAAGAGACAAGATGGTGTAGCTCAATATGGGTGTTACACATGGCACCATGAAATGGTGACATGTGGCATCTTCTAGAAGAAATGATGCAGGCGAGCGGGAGCTGGACACGTGGCAGAGCGACAAAGGAGCCAACACACCACATATGAACGCTACAACTATGTCTGGTGAGTGGCACGCCCTTGCTGAAACTATAAACCCCTCAGAAATCCTCATTTCTCCACAAAGAACTATCAAATTCTCTTTGGAAACCTTTCAAATTCTTGAGTTCGACTTTTTAAGGTCCTTAGGGGTATTTAGTAAGGTTTTGAGGGGTCGAGTTGTTCGCAAAATAGGAGCTTTCGGTTTCAGAGTCAAGTCCGCGCGTTTTTCCTGGTTTTCACTAAAACATCGGTCTTTTCAAAGTATGAAGTGATGCGATACCGAAATTGTCAGTTATCCAATTTTATCAAGTGAGTGCATAGTTACTTTCAGCTTACATATAGATATAAGTATTCTAAATGCTTAAATGCTATGTGCGTTGTCTTGTTGTGTTTAACATATATGTGTAACCTGATATAGTTATTACATAATTAAACTATATATATATATATATATATATATATATATATATATATATATATATATATATATATATATATATATATATATTATGATACTTTACAATATGACAGGGTAGTAAAGGGTTTGGTGAAATAATTAATGAGAGGCTGTAATAGTGTCATGTGAGATAGTGTAACATCACGATGATAAGGTACTTCAAATTTCAGCCCTATAATTTATTATGTTGCATTTTGGTCCCTAAGTTCAACAAAGTGTGCAAAGGAGCCCAAATGACATTGTTGTAATTATGGCCTTCGGAGTACGCCATGCGTACGTGGTGTACACTAAGCGTACTAGGCACGCCCTAGTACGTTGGGCATACATCAGTTTATGTTGGACGTACTTTCCAGTTAAGGAAACCCTATTATTTAGGGTGTGTCTTGTATTTAAGCACTCTTATGGCCTCATTTCACCCACCTTAAGCCCCGACAAAATGGGAGAGTTGAAAGAAAACACCAACATGTACTCCAACTTGCTATGGCATTTTTTTCATAATCGAATATGCCAATTATTTTCTAGGCACATGCTTATCTTATGGAAAAATTCATTATAAATCTTCTTCCAACTCTATTATTACAATGGAAAACACCATTTCAAATACTTTACAACAAAGAGCCTTCATACCCAAATGTCAAAGTATTTGGAGGCTTATGCTTTGGTACTAATGTAACTCCTCACAAGACCAAATTTGAATTAAGGGCTATAATGTGTTGCTTTATTTCATATAATCCAGGGGAAAAGGGCTTACAAATTACATGAGCTCAAAGAAAAAAGGTCATAATGTCCAGAGATGTTGTATTCTATGAAGAAGCATTTCCATTTCAAATGAAGCAAGATGAAAATACAATAAAGCTAGTAATGCCTAATATCAGAGTTGAAGATTTATGTGAAGATCATCATACTTCTGTTCCATCTTCTAATGATACTTCTCAAGATGAGTTTTTCACAACACATGAAGATGATTTCTTACCTTCAGATGATTATGATCCAGATCATGTTGATATTGGTGATGATGATCAAGTCAATACCAATAATAATATTTCTCACTCTTCATCTCAATCGCAAAGTTCTTCATCTTCATCAGATAATGCTCCCAAGAACAATACCAGAACAAGAATAAAACCCGTTTGGCATCAAGATTACATAATGCATTGCATAGTAGATAACAATCAAAGTTCAAAAACTTATTCTTCACTCCATTATCCACCTACATTCCCATACATACAATCTGAGTTACTCACAGATTGTCATAAAAGGTGAAAATGATGATTTTATTGCCTTGGTGGTTTATGAAGATGATGTTTTGATAACAGGTCCAAGTTGAACCTTCATGATATTCATCAAGGTGCAACTTGAGGGTAGGATGTCAATATTTATCATGTGCTAATCACGTGCTAATTATTCTGTTATAATTCAGTTAGAATTAGTTAGCTTGATAGTTAGTTTATTCAACCATAGTTAGCTCATTTATAGTTGTTATAAATGGATTTCTTTCATTGTTGTAATGAGTACACTGATAAATACACAAACTCTTACATCACAATTCTCTCTTTACAATTCATATTTCATATCTTGAAAACCTTTTCTTTCAAAAAAGCAAATAAATAATTCCTTCGTGCAAACAACAATGAACGGGTTCTTTCAAAACTTCAACTGGTTTCATCGTCCCTAAAAGAGTTTTGTTTCCTATATCTTAATATCCTGAATTTGCTTTTAATTTTTGAATTTAAGTTGTGATTTTGCTTTTGCTTCAACTATAAGCTTGATTTTGGTTTTGGTTAAATGTGCTTTGCTTTTATGATTTATTTATGAACGGGTCATCGATTCATTGTGACAACTTAATAGTTAAAGACTGTTAATCGTTAAAGTTGACCGACCATAGATCAAAACCAGTCTATATCAAAATCCAATGTAGTTTCTTTCTTGGAAGGTGTCAGTTTGACCCACTCCCCACAATCCATTGACCAATTAATCACACTATATGACTATAAGACAAAGCATAATCAACGATCAACCATCACTCATTCCAGCCATGAATCCTTCACTCTTTCCATCAAAAATCCTTTCCATTCCCTTCATCACCATCACCATCTTCATCCTTATTACAACAGTCTTTTCCTCAACTAAAACGATCTCCTATTCCGATCACTGCAATTCCTTCGTTCCTGAAGCCATTCCGACCACCATCACATACACCCGATTCCCATCTCTCAAAACCTTAACCAGTCATTACACCGGTGCTCAAAACATTCTCGACCCAGATTCACTCTCACAAAGATTCATCCAATTTAGACCCATAAATAGAATCTTCAAAACAAACACCTCCAACACATACAAAACCCAAGCTCAATTAACTTTCGCTTCATCAAATATATACCATTTCCAATCTAACCATTCACGATTTGATCGTCCATTGGTGTTTAACTTAGATGGGTTCTTGTCAGTTTCCACAAATAAGCTTTGTATGGTTGGATCCGCACGTTGGTTTTCCAAAAAAGGTAAACGTTTGAAACTTGATGCTGTTCTGAAGCTTAATTTACCTAAGCTTATGAATATAAATACTAGCTTAGTCGGTGGAATCTTGGCGAGTTTAGCTTCGCCTCATGATTCCGATTACTTTGAGCCGATTTCATTGATGGGATTCCCTGAAGTGGGTCTTTTGAAATACAAATATTCGTTGGTTGCCAATGAAGATTGTAATGGGGCAAACGGAAACGAACATTCAGTCGCTAGGATGGAATCTTTAGACTTATGTTCAAAGTTAGCGTATCAATTCAAGATTTACCGGTTGGAAAATCAAGGTATTGGGTACCCTTTTTTGTCGTTGTATGGGTTTCAGTGTTCATTGGAAGAAAAAAAGTTGCGCTTTTTAGTAGAATTTCAAAACACAAGTTATCCCCGTTGGTACCAATCTTTCAATCCAAATGTAACGTTAATTGGCGATGGAACATGGAATAGAGCAAAAAACGAGCTTTGCATAGTAGCTTGTCGTATCTTGAATCAGAGTGATCCTTTGGGAAGTGCTCATGTTGGAGATTGTTCGATCAGGTTGACCTTATGGTTCCCTGAAGTTCGGTCAATCAAAAACACACATACCACCGAAGGTCAAATTTGGTCAACCAAGAAAACCGATGATGTCGGGTACTTTAAACCAATCAAGTTTCAAAGCTTTGATCATAGTTCGGAGAATTACGGGTCAAAGTATGAGTTTACAAAATTGGAGAAAGTAAGACAAATTTGCCCTCGAGCAGATGTTGGTAAAAGGGAAGGGGTTGTGTACCCGTCGGGGTATAGTCGGGATATGACTTTTGACATGTCTGTCAAGTCCAGAAACATGAATTCCATGGGTTATGCGTTTCCGATCTTTGTCGGGAATCAGTTCTACAACTCGTATGAAGCTTTGGATTCAAATTTTAGTCCATGGCAGGCAGACACCAGTCCGATGAACATAAGCTATGAGATTAGCTTCCGAATGTTAGCTAATTCAACATCGGAATCGGAAAGCGGGATTCCGTCGTTATCGTTAACTAAAAACGGTAGAGTTGAGATATCGGCAGAGGGGTTTTATGATAGTGAAACGGGAAGACTTTGTATGGTTGGTTGTCGAAATCTACCTTCATCCGAGAAGAACTCGAAAAATGAGTCTTTCGATTGCGAGATTCTCGTGCAATTCCAATTCCCGAGTACCAATGGGAATAATGGAAGTTTTTTAATCAGGGGAAGCATAGAAAGCTTACGTGAAAAGACAGATGTTTTGTATTTCGACAATTTAAATGCCGTTTCTCTCGCTTACACTAAACTCGAAGCCATGGAATCGATATGGAGAATGGATTTGGAAATCATATTGGACTTGATTTCACGGACACTTTCGTGTCTTTTCATCGTCCTTCAACTCTTTCATATAAAAAAGAATCCCGAAATGATTCCATTGATTTCGGTTTTGATGATGGTGATTCTTACACTTGGGTACATGGTTCCTTTAGTGTTGAATTTCGAGGCAATGTTTTCAAACACTCGTTACCCTCAAAACATTCCACTCGGGGGTAGTGGTGGATTGCTTGAAGTGAATGAAGTCATTGTTAGGATAGTGACAATGGTAGCTTTCATTTTGCAATTCCGTCTCCTCCAATTGACATGGACTAAAAAACTTGGGAATGGTGATAAAAACGGAAACGGAAAGAGTCATTGGAATCATGAGATATGGACTCTGGTACTCTGTTTTCCGGTTTATATAGTTGGTGGATTGATGATGTTTCTAACGAATTGGAAGAACAATGATTATATTATCTCAAGTAATCGATCAATCTTGGGTGATTTGAGGTCTTATGCGGGGTTAACACTAGATGGATTCTTGTTTCCACAAATCGTACTTAACATTTTTCAGATTTCAAAAGGGAATGCTTTGTCTTATTTGTTTTACATAGGGAACACTTTTGTTCGATTACTACCTCATGCGTATGATCTTTATAGGGGTCAAGAGAACATAAGTCACCAGTTTCATCGGTTCTATCTGTATGCAAATCCAGGAGCAGATTTCTACTCACCTTCTTGGGATGTGTTCATTGCTTGTGGAGGTTTTGTGTTTGCAGTGATCGTGTTCTTGCAGCAACGTTTTGGTGGTCGATTTATGCTTCCAAAGAGATTCCGGGAGACTGTGGGGTATGAAAGGGTTCCTGTGGTAAGCAATGAGTAATTGATCAATCAAAGTTTCCAGGGTTTGTAATAGTTTTTCTCTTCATGACAGAGTATAATTTCCACTTCCTGTAATAGTTTTTCTGCTTACTAAATACTCAATAATATATGCATTATTATGTTTCTAGTCAATTCTAGATCTCAATTCGTAGATCAAACTATCGAACTGTTTGCAAAAGAAACTAGTCACAAGAACGATATGTCGTGTGTTATTACAAAAAAATGTATAAAAGAGAAACGCTACCCAAGTGTAGCGATTATGTTGGAAAATGATATAATATTTTATAACAAACTTAACAATTATCATAAAATAAATAAACTTAATGTGTAAAATGAATCTCCATGTCAAAAGGCATGGGAGTTATGCTCGTTATATAGTCGAGATAATTACATATAAACCTCTCAAAGAATAAAGAATCAACATACAAAGGTAATACAAATAAGTGTAGACTAATATCCCCCCTCAAGCGACACATAGTGGACCAAGGCGCAACATGCGACAATACTGCTCAAACTGCTGACGAGGCATGCTTTTGGTGAAGATATCCGCGCTTTTGGTGAAGATATCCGCAACCTGAAGCTTGGTTGGAACACTAAATACCTTCTATGAGTGAATCAAATGACCCCACTCCTCTCCTATCAACATCTTCTTGGCCATGTTGACGGCTCTTCTAATGCCCCGCCATCCTCTGTTACGGTTGATAACAAGACACCGTGAACCCGGAGTTTGCGGAGTAGCAAGCCGCGGACCAATGCATCCTCATTTTGCTTCAAGCATCTCTTATCGAAGAGGCATTTTCCGATGTGGTGGGTCTCTCCACCGCCCGTGCAGTTTGGACGGCTCTCGAGTCTGCCTACGGAAACTCTTCTATCAAGCGGGTTCAAAATCTTCATGATCAACTCCATCTCCTTTCTAAAGGTACCGCTTCTTTTTCGGATTATGTTCGCCGTTTTATGGCTATTTGTGATCAACTAGCGGCCATTGGTCATGCAGTTGATGAATCAGACAAATTCCATTGGTTTTTATGTGGTCTTGGTGACTCTTTTGAATCCTTTTCTGTGGCGATTCGTGTGTCCCGTCATGCTCTGTTACCATGTGTAAATGAATCTCATGTCAAAAGGCATGGGGGTTATGCTCATTATATAGTTGAGATAATTACATATAAACCCCTAAAAGAATAAAGAATCAACATACAAAGGTAATACAAATAAGTGTAGACTAATACTTAACAATTATCTTATACACGTTATTAATAGAAGAGTGTAGATTCCATAAACATTTGGGGTATTATGTAAGTTGAGATATTTTTTCAAGATCTATATAAGAGTACAAGACCAAGATGTACGGTCACTACATCCCCATAAGAAAAATGTTGTTCACCATGTCATCTCGACTACATGTACACTACCATCTATAATTACCACTCAACATTATTTATTTATTTATTTTTATTATTTTAATATACAAACACATGCATTCATTGGCTAGCTTTTTGTCTGTTTGGAAAGGATGAATTATGTTGAGCATAATCAAACGTAACAAGCTCCACTCCACATCACACCTACTAACCCTTAAGGCGGTGTTTATAAGCGACACACAATCTCCATAGAAAGGAAGTGTATCATTCAGAATATGTATATATTAATCATATAGGTTTACCATATATTCCTCCTGTAATCACTTAATTTCCTTGTAAACTGTCTATAAAAGGACCATATTTCTCTGTAATAAACACGATTTAATCATACATTCTCCTGTAACTTTATATGAACTTTATATGGTATCAGAGCTACTCATGCTCCTCTGAGCCTTCACGATCCCAAATTCCAGCAACCATCACCAAATCCCTAACCATGACCACCATGGTCGAAATCACCACTCATACACACTTCCCCATCAAACTTACTTCAGCTAATTTCCCTATTTGGAGAAAACATGTCCTCTCCACACTCATCGGATTTGATCTTGACAAATTCGTCAAAGATTCAATGGAGAAACCACCAGCAAAAATCGACAACAAACCAAATCCTTTGTGTCAACAATGGTACCGCCAAGATCAAATCTTACTTGGTGGTCTCCTTGGTAGTTGTTCTGAAACCATTCAACCGATCGTGTCTTCTGCAGAGACATCCAATGAAGCCTTCAACATCTCACTGAGAGTTATGAAAGTGTCTCTTGATCTCATATCATTTCTCTTAAATCAAAACTTGCACAGAACCCTAAATGTTCTAAATCCATGGCGGAATTCCTTCATGAGATGAAAGCTATTTCGGATGAACTAGCCCTAGCCCAGTTGCCGGTCACTGAAGAAGACCTAATTGTGCACATCCTCACTCAATTAGGTGAAGATTACAAGCATATCACCGCTGCCATCAAAGTGTGAGACACACCGCTTACCTTCTCGGATCTATTCGCAAAATTAATCGACTATGAACGATCTCTCCAGGAACAGATTCCAACACCCACAATAGCTACAGTGAACTATACCCACAAGACATCTACTCGACCCAATGGACGTGATTCATGCAATAATTCACGACCCAACACCTTTGGTCCACGAAACCCCAGATCATCAAAAAATGGGCCTCACTTCAACAATAACCGTAACTACATGTTTTGTCAATATTGCTCTATTGCAGGCCACGAAAAAAAAGATTGCATGAAATTTGCTAGGTTTCTCATAGAAAATAACATCACTATTTCCCATACATCCCAACCGTCTCCAACCATAAACCACTCAGCTGCTACTCCGGCTTCAACAACTCCACCTTGGATGTTTGAAAGTGGTGCATCCCACCATATAGCCTCCGACCGGTCCTCATTGCACACTCTATCAGACTATGGAGGGCCTGAGGAAATCGCCCTTGGTAATGGTACTACTATACCCATCTCTCACTCCGGTTAATCCTCAATTTCAACTCAATCTCGATCCTTGCAATTAAAAAGTGTTCTCTTTGTTCCCCAATTACAAAATAATATTATTTCTGTGGCAAAACTCTATAAATCTAACAATGTTTCGGTTGAATTTTTTTCCCATCATTTTTTGGTCAAGGATCTTCGCACGGGGGCACCAATCATGCGGGGAACGAACGTATATGATGTTTACTATGCTGCCATCACTTCTCTTCATTGTTTGTCACAAATAAATTCCACTACAACTTCCACCAGATCGCTTCTCTACTGGCATCACAACTTTGGTTATCCATCTATTGAAGTTCTCAAGAGTTTACTTAATACTTTAGGCATTTCTTACAATAAAATATCCAATACGTTATTTCATTGTGATGCATGTTCTCTTAATAGAAGTCATAAATAGCCTTTTGGAGCAAACTCCTTTCATGTATCCAAACCTCTAGAACTTATATACTCTGATGTTTGGGGACCAGTTCAAACTTCCAACGATGGATACACTTAGTATGTCATATTTGTAGATTTTCATTCGAAATACACCTAATTGTATCTCATGAAACGCAAGTCAGACGTTGCGGTCCTCTTTCCTCAGTTTAAAACACTAGTAGAAAAATATTTTTATACCCCTCTTGTGTAACTCTTCTCACACAATGGTGGAGAATATGTTGGTCTTCACTCATGCCCTCAACAAAATGGTTTTTCTCACTTTGCTACTCCTCCACATACACCAGAACAAAACGGTATCGCTGAAAGGCGTCATCGACACATCGTTGAAACCGGTCTCTCTCTCCATCACAATGCAAAATTGCCTCTCTAATTTTGGTCTCATGCTTTTGAAACATCAATACACTTAATAAATCACCTTCCCACTAACATTCTCAATTCTCACTCCCCGTACACCAAACTTTACAACACTGCACCCACCTATACCAAACTCAAACCATTTGGCTACCTATGCTTTCCATGGTTATGACCCTATGCTGCCTCCAAACTCCATCCACGATCAGCCAAGTGTCTTTTCCTTGGCTACTCCGATGCCAAATCAGCCGACAAGTGCTATGATCCAACTACACAACGCCTTTACCATTCCCGATATGTTGGGTTCGTTAAACATGAATTTCCCTCCATATCAGAACTCGAAGACACCACTAACCTACCAATAGCAGACTCCTTTACATCTACCATCTCGGTTTCCCCACCAGACTCTACTCCTTCATCTCCACCACCCACTACTTAACATCCCACCCCCACTAGCTTCCCGTCTCAAACTCTCATATATAACCTTAATCCCTCACAGTCATCTTCATCACATGCTAATGTATCCAACACAATACCACCACCCTCCCCAACTCCACCCTCACCAGATCCTCCCACACCAGACCCCCCCCCCCCCTTCACCACAAGCTGTTGACCCCCTCCCCACATCTATCACCATACAACCTCCGTCCTCACCGCAACCAGAAACAAAATTCAAAATATTTCAATCCAAACCTCATTAACACCACCACCCTTCACCCTCTACCATTAACACTTGAACCAACTAATCCAACTCGGGCTCTTAAAGACCCAAAATGGCGAAATGCCATGGACACAAAATTCAACGCACTAATTCAAAATCAAACTTGGGAACTTATCACGCCACACTCCCACACTCCTATTGGATGTAAATGGATATTTTGTATCAAAAGAAATCTCAATGGCTCTATTTCAAAATACAAAGCATGTCTTGTAGCTAAAGGCTTCCTTCAAAAATATGGAAAATATTACTTTGACACCTTTAGTCCTGTCATCAAACCAGTCACAATTCAAACTATTCTTTCTATTGTTCTATCCAACAACTGGCAGTTACGAAAACTAGATGTCAACAATGCCTTTCTTCATGGGACACTTCATGAGGACGTCTTCATGACTCAACCACCTGGATACATCGACCCCAAATTTCCTAATCACATCTGTAAAATAAAAAAATCTCTCTATGGCCTAAAGCAAGCACCTCGTGCTTGGTACATAGAACTCACAACCTCCCTACTTCAATTTGTATTCTACAAGTCTCTCGCCGATGAATCTCTCTTCACATATCAACATAACACTATCACATGCTACTTCCTAGTTTATGTTGACGACATCGTTCTCACCGGAAATAATACAACATTTCTAAATCACTTTAATCAAGCCTTGAGCAACAAGTTTAGTGTCAAAGATCTAGGCATAATTCATCATTATCTTGGTATTGAAGTCATTCCTACCCCTACTAGTCTATTTCTCTCCTAACACCGTCGCATCCAGGACATTCTCCAGCAATTCAACATGGATGGTGCTAAGGATGTACTCACACCTCTTAGCACCATAGAACTATTGTATCTAAATGATCCCTCTCCATCTATAAATGCCACTCCTTACCGGAAACTTGTCGGCTCCATTCAATATCTTGCCTTCACCAGACCAGATATATCATTTGTTGTCAACAAACTCTCTCAGTCTCTGCATGCTCCGAGATAGACTCACTTCCAAGCCTTAAAGCATGTTCAACGGTACCTAAAAGGCACTATTAATCATGGTCTCTTTCTCAAACGAAACTCTCCACTCACCATCTCGGCCTTCTCTGATTCTAATTGGGGTAGGGTCAACGATGCCGGTCGGTCAACTACAGCTTATGTTCTCTATTTGGGTACCAACATTGTCTCATGGAAATCCACTCGTCAAAAATCAATCTACCGCTCCTCCACTGAAGCATAATACAAAGCCTTAGCTAATGCGTGTGCTGAGCTCATGTGGATGAAGAATCTCCTTAAATAAGCTCACCAAGCCTTTGGCAAAGAGTCCATTTCTCAACAACAGGTCCAAAATCGGAGTCTCCGATGGATCCTCCATCTTGCGGAGGCGTATAAGCGACACACAATCTCCATAGAAAGGAAGTGTATCATTTAGAATATGTATATATCAATCAATTAGGTTTACCATATATTCCTCCTATAGTCACTCAATTTCCTTGTTGTAAATTGTCTATAAAATGACCAACCTTCTCTGTAATAAACACGATTTAATCATGCATGCTCCTGTAACTTTATAGTGTTCACACAGTGGACATGTATGCCGCATCCACATTTCACGCGTGGGAATCCTCCCATAGCCCCAAAGCCTAAAGAGAGACTTGTGGAGAGACACGTACACAGAGAACCATTCATCACTTCTCTCGTCTAGTCTATCTTCGTACACATAGAACCAGTCATCTCTTTTTCTTGTATGGTTCATCTTCTCAATCTAGGGTCTATATATTTTTGTTGTATATTCAAGTTTATAGCTTGAGAAAATATTTGAGAGTATTCGTATATTTGAGAGTATTAGTATATCTTTCCCAATAATAAGGTTACATAATCTTGTTGATGTATCAAACAAGTTCTTAATAAAATATTTGTTTAAGTTGGGAATTACTGTGTTCATATTTTCTTTGATGGTATCAGAGCAAAAGGTTGCTCCAACGGTGGTGTTTCAACTTACGTTGTTCCCAAGGTTAGGTTATTTTATCGTTCTTTCTTCTTTTCTTATTTCTTTTGTGAATCTTTTAGATCTAACACAAAGAGTGTCAATCTATGGTTATGATTGTGGATCCTTGGAATATTTGACGCTTATCGATGTTGATTTAAGGTTCCACCTTCGATTTTTTAAATCGTTTTGGATTCCTCTTATCTGCTTTCAAGTTCTCTGTTACCGTGAGCTTCTATCTTGTTATTGCAGGTTTACCACTCGTCTTTGGATTGGAACTCTCGAACCAAAAGGAACTCTACGATTTTTTATCTTGTATATTGGTAAAACCCTCATGTCTGCTAGTCTCCGATTAAATCTAATAGAGAACAAAATACAGAGCCTAATAGTGTCATTTGTTACCTTGGTTTTGCGGCTAAAAGCCCGAACCAAGTTGGTACTTCAAAAGTGGCTAATTGACTTTTTTTAGCCCTTCTTGTTCTCTTCTTTTTTTTTCTAGATTGTAGATGTGGGAGAATTTGGTTGTCTTGAGTATGCCAGTTATTTGTTTGTTGATTGACTTCTTTTTTTTCCTTACATGCTACATGTGTATCATATGATATATTTTTTTCTATTACTACTTCTATTTGTCTTGGAAGTCGTGTTTGGAAAATCTTCATTACTACCTGTTAGTTTGTGTTTATATTTTAAAAATGGTTATTCCTCCTGGAGTGGCGGTAGTTCTAACAAGTTTGAAGTAATTGATTTCAATGATCCTCTTTACGTTTACAAATCCAATAATACTATTACCACCTTGGTTTCATTCAAACTCACTGGTACATAAAACTATCAGATGTGGATAAGTGTTATGCTTAGATGCTTAAAACTTCCTAATAAAGTAGGATTTATTGGTGGCACTCTTGTCAAACAAAATGATGATGCTAGAAAATCTTTAAAAAGGGAATGTGTTATTGGGATATGAAGTCTTGTCCAACATGGAGCACTTAAGTTACAATGGAGCATGTGACAAAGGAATGTATCATTTTAGAAGGGAATGAATCGTCTAACAAAGGAACGGATCATATAAAGGGGGCTTTGGAGCACCTGGAAGAGGTTTGGAGCACTTGGAAGTGATATGTAGCAATAGGGGGACCTTGTTGTGTTATATAATATGTAACATCCATAAATTTTTCATAAAATTTAAACTTTTCAAAAGAACCATTTTTCTCTAGAAGTGTTTACAAAACCCATTAATTCCAAAACATTATTTTAAAATCAGAACCTTTCTCAACATAGTTTCCAAAACGTTCACATTATCAGAGTTTCTAGAAATCATAAGTCCAATATCCTCAAGCCCTCAGTGGCCCTTCGCGACCCTCAACTCATATCTGGATTGCTCCAATGTACTCAAGCCCTCAGTATGAGTCTAGTATACCTACCGGGTCCTCAGTTAGTATCTGGAATGCTATTAAGCCCTCATTATGAGTCTGGAATGCCCTACCTACCGCTCAGCTCATATCTGGAATGCTTTTGAGCCTTCAATATGAGTCTGGCATGCCCTGCCTGACCCTCAATTCATATTTTGAATGCTCTAGGGTTTGTCGGCTATAGCACGAAGCAGTACAACCTCAATCCAACATACTATGCCGACAGATAATAACATATACAAATAATTGTGCAGACAGGATTACAGGTAGTCCCACCAATCAACTAGACTAGCATGCAATAGTATATCATACTCAACATATCAGGAATTTCAGGTTATCCAACCAATGGGCCGCCCTTGGTGCCTTCAACACGAAAGTATAGTGAGAAGGACTCACCTCGAACTGCCGATTACACAAACGATCCCTAGATACTGGCTGCTAGATCCTGAACCGCCACATTAAGACAACACCCCATCAATAGTTGATTCCATGAATAACCTCTAACTGCATATCCGCTATCACACACTCGCTAAATAGATACCAAAAGGACAATCCATCAACATCTAGTCGCTGACTCATACTACGAGTCCAATTCAGGGTAAAAGACCTTTTTACCCTTCCTCAAGCTTAGCCGAAAGCTAAGGACCAAACTAGACGACAAAAGGCCCAATATCAAAATAAACTCCTTAAGTCCAATTAGCCTTCACTCAAGAAGATCTATCAAGCCAAAAGCCCAAAGCAAAAAATCCCAGACGGCCCAACACAACCCAAAGAAAACCAAACCTGAATCTTGATCCAAAAAGGCACAAATTACCTCAAGGCACACACTTGGCCTAATTTTCCAAATTGGTCCCAACTACTTATTGGGCCTTATCCAATGTTCGATCCTCTAATTATCCCAAAACACAATTATCCATATAGTTCATTAGGGCCCAAGTATCAAAGCCCAACAGATGGCCCAATACCCGAAGCCTAAAGCAAAGGAGGCTAAAAACAGTTGCGTACGCAGAGCGTACGCCGGAGGTACGTTCAGCGTACACGAGACCTCACATTGACCATGTTACGGGAAGGCTGACCAAGTACATGGGGCGTACTACTCCTTATGCGGGGCGTAGCCTCGCAGATCCAAAAGTCCAATATGTGCTTAATGGCTTACGCACTTAAGCCCAAATTTTAGATCCATGGCTCAAAAACACTAAAGAACCATAAAGTCTCAAGCTTTAAGACTTTGGTCGTCCAAAAAGGGCTTAATGGTTGGTCTTAACCCATTAAGACCCCCTATCAGCAACATGTAGCCAAACCAACCAAAGGGACCTCATTTTTATAACTTAGAACCCTTCCTAGGGTTTGAGAGGACATCTCAAAATGTCCAAAACAAAGCCTGCATAACAATGGGACTTTTGGGACAAGAAGAACACCAAAAATCTACCAAATCAAGATCTAAACAATCTAATCATAAAGGTAAAAGGTTTATACCTCCTAAAGTTTCCCAAGAAGATGATAATCCTAGATCTACAAGCTTGCTTCCTTCCTTGAATCCTTTGATGCACTAACTTCTCCTTCAACCATACAAGAAACACACTCTGAACTCATACATACACACACACCCTAGAGGAGTTAGGGTTTGCCAAAAAGAATATAAGAACTTGGAGGCTGAAAAGATAGGGGAAAAGGGCCATAATGATGCTTAAATACTCCACAAATCCTAAAAGTTATGGTTTCAACCAGACACTAGTGCGCCCTACATACGCCTAGCGTATTATGCGCGCCCTAGTACGCTTAGCGTACTCACATGTACGCCCAACATACAACTCCTGGTCCATAAATTACCATTTTGCCCCTAGGGCTTCCTGTGGCCACTCCTTTCCAAATTAAGGACTAAAAAATGACGTAATTACAACCTAAAGGATGAATTTGAAATTACTTGAAGATTGGGGTGTTACAACTCTACCCCACTTAAATTCGATTTCGTCCTCAAAATCATTCCTTACCATCCCCGGTATACCCGACATCTTGAGGGGCACAACCACAACCATGAACATATCACAACCTCTCAAAGGTGACTAAACCCAAATGAAATCCTTTTAACTCGAAGAAGACGAATCGATAATCCCATGCATAAAATTAATCCCGCCCTATGTGAACCCAACCCTTCCTTACATGAAACCTCAAGACTTGAAATAGTTCTGACTCCCTGACAAACCACCTTTATTGATCCAGAGTCAAAACCATGACGCTTATCCATTAAACTATTTATTCAACTCGTGATGATAATAACCCCATGAGTACAATGAGATATGGGACATGAATTTCCTTAACTGTCGGAATGATATGCGGTTGCTAAAATTCTGAAACTTTATGACCTGCCTGACCTTCACTGATAGAATCATCCCAGAGCACAAACACATGAACTAACTCCTGACCCACCAGTTGATGCCTTTAGCATACCGATTCCTTAAATCACATCTCCCTGGTTTACAATCATTACATGGATGCACACACGATTCTCAAAGCAAGTTCCCACCATAAGCCATCTCGAAATGGCCATCCATGAATCCACCCCAAGTCTCTAACTGAAGATACCACAAAACATGCAGAAAAGATCCTCAAAACAAGTCGATAGTGAACCTCCCCCAATCTGAATCCATACGATGCACCAAAACCTTAGAATAACCTTTGACTTTCTGCCATGCCATTACAAACCTCTGAACCGACGAGAGAAGATGATGAAACCAAGAATTTCCGCATTTCATCCAATCCCTAACAACAACTTGTGAACAAACATAAATACAAAGTAGACATTCTACAAATTCATTATGATACCTGAATGGTACTCCCAACAACCCTTGACCGCTCCCTGTCCAAACCAACTGATTTATGGGTCTTCCGATCCCTATGAACGCGTCAATACTGAGAGTATCACAAATGGATGAAATGAATAATCAAGACCATTAGGCCCAAAACCCATGACTGGAATACCCCTACCAGGTCTTCAACATGGGTCTGGATTGCCTTCGAGCCCACAACATGAGGCTGGAATGCTCTCCCCGACCCTCAGCCCATGCATGGAATGCTCCTGATCTCACATCGACCTTGTTGGTATTACAACATTCAACAAACACTTCGGGCCAAAATATACTCACATCATTCCATTTCCTTGAAGGGACCTAAACAATGTCCATCATAATCACCAATCGAGTACAACAATGTTGCAAACCTACCACACCCGATTCCCTCCACAGAGCAAGCTGCTAGCCAAGCAAAATTTTATGAAACCATGGTCACACACGACCCGAGAATAGGATAATGGTTGAACTCTCGACGCAATTCGAAGGCTATAACCCAACAGGACCGTGCACATTCTTAGGAAATGTAAACCTCATCCAAAAGGAAAGAATTTCCCGAGGAAAATCGACACACCACATCCATCAATAACAAAAGACATCCTTATCAACGATCGAAACAAGATCCCATATTTGATTGAGACTGAATAGGTCTTACCAACACAAAACTAGCTCGATAAGACTTCCAATGCGATCTCCAAGGTTGCCAAACCTGAGTCTGTTAAGAATCAGAAATTCCACTCCACCACTGAGGGAAAACTTACCCAAGGACCAAGGGAAACATAAACACACTGCACTGGAGGGTGGTTGACGCATTCCTTGAATTTTAACTATCACCACTTAACTCCTTTGGAGAATTCCCGCTAAATGATGAGCTCAAAAACTAATGGTCTAGGACATCTTGACACCTAAACGAAAGAACCACAAACCCACTTGGAGCTGGACATACCCACTTATGGAAATGGACCATCGATCAACATCCGCCCAAAATTTTGAAAACAACAATCTAGCACGCGAACTGGCAATTCCCCTCTATGGCTGACACTCGACCAGAGAATCCTAGTTCTCCCCTACTTAGAACTCGAACCGCTAACGACTGGTATTGAAGACAAAGCATAATTCAATCGGCCCAACCAAGTACAACCATTCCTGACGATGGAATGAATAACATACGCATAATGATACTCCCTATACGGATCAATCGAATCCCAAGATAAACATGAATTTCAGATGAAGACCTTTGAAATTCCCACTTATAACCGCTTACAAGCATAGGCAGCTACCAATCTATGACCCAAACATACCTTCCTTGCTTTCAATACCAATGACGATCCGACACTTAGCCTTCCCATATCCCAAGAATATGGACCCTTTCTCGCATCGCTAAGGTACTCATGGCACATCAATCCATTTGTGCACACTGGCGCTGACATATTGTCGCTAACCATTGCGACCAACAGACTCCAAGCTAAGAATCCAACCTAACTAGAGAGGTCACAAGCCTGCCCACTCCTTCTGACTCAGAAGAATTGAAGGGAAAGATGCTTGCCACATATAACGACATTCTAATCCAACAATCTTCCACTTAAATCCCATATGCGATTTCCAAGACGATCATATCAACCACTTCCTCCCCGTGTCGCGAGGCTCGAGGCCTGACGCCTAACAAAACCCTCGATACTTCCAACCAACATACTCATCTGGGTCTGAACCACTCAACCCACATCAATATCGCCATAGGGGCCTGAACAAACACAAAACCCATCCTCGTATGAGCAGCCCAAGCCAAACGATCGACATATACAAAACCACTGCCTCGAACCATGGTATCCAACCATGCTATCTTCCCTTACCAGTCCTTAGAGTCCCCGGAATCCTCCTTGAATCAAGTATGGATCCTATGCTTTCAGTAGTACGGGCCCAATACTACCTTCCACACCTATCCATACTTTCCTCAAGAATTATCTCGGGTCCTCTAAAACCTAGTCATAAAATACTCCTGAAACTTGTTCAACAACGAACAACTGCACTAAAAGATACTCCCTAGGCTATCCTTGGGTTCCACACTTTTGTGCCACCAGCTGTTGAAGGAATCCTCACAATTTCAATTAGCTATTCCATGAATATAATCACATGCAACAAAGCTCAAATAATCCTTCGATGTAACAAACTTATCCCTATAATGGTTGGACTCAAACGAGAGCAACACAGTAGGGTCAAATCTGCCACTCTATGATTATCCAACCTTTTCACATGTGACTTGACATATTCACCTAATAGCTAACTCAACTCACTCATGAGTTCCACAAAGCACAAAGCAAGCAACATTTTTCTAGAGGAGCCGATTGGAACTATATGCAATAAGATCAGACATATTCTCCTATGAAATACTCAATCTCAGATACCCAACATCTCGTGCGCATCTTTGCCCAGCCCTCACTCTCTCAAGAGTTGCTAATCCTTCCTCATGATGACCCACAATGAACTGAGCCCAAACCAAGGAAAGCACCGCTACCTCATCCAATAATGCGACTAGTCGGCTGACCTCATACAACTCATCCATGAAACTTCCACTAACCCTACAACACTCGTGTTTTCTAGCCATACATAACACTGGACCCTATAGACAATCAAATATCTGATCCTACCCTAAGCCCTTCATCAAAAAAGAACAGGAAACAAGGCCAAACCAAACATTCTCAGGCTACAAGATCTTAGTTATATATAACCATGATGCATACACTAAGCAACTATAGTAATGATGTCAATTTCATATAAAGGAGAATCCTAGGCTATCATGCATCATATAATCAGGAAATTCTATCATGCAATTCCTAATCTTTAGTCTATCACAAGCACGCTATTGTAACATATCATAACATAATCTCAAATGATCGTGTGCTAATTTGGGGTCAACTTTTCGGCTCTGGCTGATCGTACACATCGCATCCCCTTTGATTATTTTGAAAACCATTTGAAAATTTATTTTGAAAACCCTTTTCCTTACTTTGAGACTGGATTCGCACGAGTGTTCCTCCAATTCACTCAAACCAAGGCTCCGATACCAACTTGTAACATCCATAAAATTTTCATAAAATTTAAACTTTTCAAAGCAACCCTTTTTCTATAGAAGTGTTTACAAAAAACCATTAATTCGAAAACATTATTTTAGAATCAGAACCTTTCTCAACACAGTTTTCAAAATGTTCATTTTGTCATAGTTTCCCAGAAATCATAAGTCCAAAACGCAAGGATGTATACGGTCACGCCTTCACCTTGCCATGTTCCACTATAGTACCTGAAACCATAAACCAAAATTGTAAGCACGAAGCTTAGTGAGTTCTCCCAAAGTACCAACACACAATCAATAACACATATACAAAAGTAACAGCATGCAATGGGTCAACAACTAACAGATTGGATTACGCCTAAACCCACCTCATCAGTATGGCTTGCCCCCTGGGCCAACAACTTATGTCTGGCTTGCTCCCTGACCCTCATTATGAGTCTGGGATGCCTTACCCGGCCCTTAGCACATAACTGGAATGCCCATGAGTCCTCAGTATCAGTCTGGCATGCCCTTCCAGGCCCTTAGCTCATATCTGGATTGCTATAATACCCTCAAGCCCTCAGTATGAGTCTGGCGTACCAATAGCATCCTCAGCTCGTATCTGGAATGCTATTGAGCCCTCAGTATTAGTCTGGCATGCCCTACCTGGCCCTCAACTCATATCTGGAATGCTCTAGGCTTTGTTAGCTACAACACAAAGCAATACAACCTCAACCCAACATAATATGCCGACAAATAACAACATATACAAATAATCATGCAAAGAGGATTACAGGTAGTCCCACCGATCTAACAGACTAGCATACAATACTATATCATACTCAGCATATCAGTAATATCAAGTTATCTAACCAATGGGCCGACCTTGGTGCCTTCGACCAGAAAGTATAGTGAGGAAGACTCACCTAATACCGACGATCACACAGACGATCTCTAGTTTCCGTACTTGTAGAAGTTGTCCTTTTTATGGACCCTCTGATTGCAATGAAAGCAAATTAGGTCTGACGTCTGAATGGTAGGGTAGGGGCTGTACAATCCTTGCTAAAGTGCCCGGTCTTGCCGCACTTGTAGCAGCCTGAGCCCCCAGCTCTGCAAACTCCCTCATGTGGCCTAACGCATTTCCCACAGCATCTCCGGCCCTGTTGTCCCCTCGACCTAGAATCAGATCCCTTGGGCTTCTTCCCCGAAACCCCACTAACCTGCCCAGCCTCCGCCTTCCTCTTCTGGAGGTGATTAATGTCAATATCCCTCTCCCTTTCCCTGGCTATCATGTCCTCCACGGTCGGGCATGCCGACTAGCTAGCATGTTTCTGGATGTCAACCCTCAACGTGTCTTGATATCGAGTCTTCCTCATCTCCTCGTCCCCTGCATACTGAGGCATCTGTAAGGCCCTCTCCCTGAACTTAGCGGTAATCTCCGCCACCGACTCAATCTCCTGCCTCATATCCTGAAACTCCCGGGCCAGCTGCTAAATCTCCACAGCTAGTGCAAACTCAGCCCTAAACCTAGTCACAAAGTTTGACCAGGTCATAGCCTCAATGGCTGGGGCTCCAACAAATCTCTGACCGCTTCCCACATATCTCTAGCTTTGTCCCTCAGACATCCTACATCATACCGGACCTTCGACCCCTCAGGGAAGAAGCTACTCAACTAAGCAAACTCCATGTCTGCAGTCTACCTCCTGGCTATAATCGGGTCCTTCACCCCGTGGAAGTCCAGCGCACCACATCCCCTAAAATCCTTGAAGGAGAGTGTGTGTGTCCCGGACTGGCCAGATGCCATGTCGCTCCTAAACTCCCTGAGGTGCTCCTCCATCAACTCGATGATCCCTTCCTTGATCGACCCTAAAATCACCGAGGTCGCCTCAAGGATACCTCTCGTAATCTCAGACGCGATGAACTCGTGTAGTCTGTCATCAACCGACTCGAAACCTACACCTGAACCTGAACCTGATCCTGACCCAGACCCTGAACCTCCTGCTCCGTGACATGTCACTACCATTTTGAAACAAAAAAAACATAATTTTTAGGGTCATACATAACCTCGAGAGGTCTCACACATTCTACAAGTTCCCAAGTTCTATCTCGGCCCTCCTTAACTCGAGTATGAATCCTCTGCTTTCAGTAATACGGGCCCATACTACCTTCCACATTTATTCGTACTTTCCTTAAGGATTGCCTTAACTTCACCAAGTCCCTTCTACTACTACTGCTCGCTGCACTAATCTTATCCTAGGCTTACCCTAGGGTAACTCTCCGACCTACTCTCCGCCATTAGTTACATAAGAAATCCCTGATACCTTTACCTAACTAGCTCACGAATACCATTACATATCACTATGACCAGACAATTCTTCGAATGAGAGGTCCTACCCTACAACGGTTGGACTCAAACAAGAGCTGCAAAACAGGGCTAGACCTAACCTTCTGAAATTATTTATTCGTCGCAATAGGTAACTTAACGTATTCATTTGCTAGTTAGTCAATGATAACTAGAACTCCAAAAAGCACAAAGCAAGCTGCATTCGAGCGTTGAGTAACAGAACCAAGCATATTCTATACAGGCCATCTTATCATTGACTAAACAGTTCTAGCATGAAATTCAGTACGCACATATAGCAGGCGCATAAGGCATCTTCCTAGATCCTTAGCCTTAATCTAGCATGTATTTCTAATACACATAAAATAGGCATATAAGGCATCCTTCCTAGATGTTCGACCCTAATCTAGCATGCGGTTCTCATAATCATATCATATCATAACATAACATGTATGGGTATCTTGGGGAAAACTTACTTGGGCTCAGCCGATTGCAAGAATCACACACCTTGTTCTTTCTCAAAGCTCTTTATTTTAAATTTTTAGAAAAACTATTTTCTTTGTAAAAATCTTTCAAACCCTCAATTTGAGTCCAGACACCCCCGAAGGTGTGTCCGAATCCCTCAAACCAAGGTTCTGATACCAACTTGTAACATCCCAAAAATACGGACCAAAAATTCCATTTTTAATATAGGAATTTATAAAAAAAATTTACAGAAAACATCATCAAGTTATTTCATTTCATAAAAAGCCATAGATCATAAGTCTCAAAATCATGTCATCACACACACACGATTTCCACATATGAGATTCTTAGGATTTGTACTCAGACATTGTTACTATGTGATGACATGATTTTGAAACTTATGATATATGGATTTTTATGAAATGAAATAAATTGATGATGTTTTCTATAAAGTGTTTTATAAATTGCTATATCAAAAATGAAACTTTTGGTCTGTATTTTTGGGATGTTACATTTTGATTATTAAGAGTCGGGTAGAGTTGGTTGTCGGAGTAGAGATTCATTTAAGATGTATTCGGACTGAGAGTTGAGTTTTCCTTACTGTACTTATGGGTTGAAGTCACCAAGGTTGGCTCATTGGATTTGATATCTTGATGTGTTGTATGTTGTTATGCGGAGATATGTATTACTGGTTGTTATATGATTAGACCGGTAGATCTATAGGATTACCTGTGTTTGTTGTTTATTGATTGATAATGGGCATATCAATATGTTATGGTTTACTATGTTGAGGCGGACCAACTGATATTAAAGGCCAAGATACCCATGGCGGTTCGGATAGACTAAGGACCTGGAAGACAGTCCACTCAGGTCGAAGGCCCAGAGAGTGGTCCAGATAGGTTTAAGGCCCGAAGAAGCGGTCCAGTAATGTTGAAGGCTCTGTATGCATGTTGTTGTTTGTTATGTAATGTGTTGTTACTTTGGGGGAACTCACTAAGCGTTGGCTTACAATTTAGTTTTGTTTCAGGTACTTCCAAGGATCGTGGCAAGGCAAAGGCGTGATCATGCACATCCTTCGGTTTTATGTTATATGGATTTTTAGGAAAGTCCAATTACTGAAAACACTTTTGAAACAATAGTTTTGCAAAATTTTATGGATTGAATTGTTGTTTTTGAGAAGTTAAAATTTGTTGTGATTTTTGAGATGTTACATATAGGCTTATACCACCATCATTGTAAATTGCTACATTTATGTGAGAGATCAAAGTGAGATATAATTTTAGGTGCTTGTAATACTTCCAGAAAGTTAATAAAATCGCCTCTCTCTCTCTCTCTCTCTTTCTCTCTCTCTCTCTCTCTATATATATATATATATATATATATATATATATATATATATATATATATATATATATATATATCATTCACCCATGGACATTGGTTATCTTGACCGAACCACGTTAAACATTGTGTTCTTTTGATTTACGTTTTTTTAGAATTTTTCATGAGTTCATCGAAGTTTGTTTTTTCATATTTGTCTAAAGTGCTTAACTTGGTTTGTTGTTACTCAACATGTGATAATGTTGTTATTTGTTCTGGGTTCATGGGGTCTTGTTCTTGGATCATGGGGTCTATATTTGAGTCAATATGTGCTAATCATGCTTATTCTGAAAATATTGAAGGATTCTGGAAAGAATTATTTGAAACATATAATAAATCTGATGGTTATGTGGCTTTTAATGTTCATCAAAAGATTAGTTCAGTTACACAAAGTGGATCTTCCTTCTCTGATTACTTTAATAAATTAGATTCCCTTTGGAAAGAGTTTTATGGCCTCAAAAGTCTCATTGAGTATACCTATGAAGCTTTTGCTTGTCTTAATGATCATGCTAAACTCATGAAATTAATGCAATTACTATGTGTTTGGAACACTCTTTTAATCAAGTTAAAAGTCATATACGATTAATGGATCCTCTTCCAAATGTTAAAAATGCTTTTGTAAAGAACCACAATAAAAGGGTGATTCTTTAACTAACTCTTCTATTGTTAATAAAACTATTGCTCCCGCTTTTAGTACTCGTTTTAACAATAAAGCAAGTAATAAGAAAGGAAGAAATCACATTCAATGTAAAGATTGTGGTATAAAGGGTCAGTCTATTGACAAATGTTATAAGAATGTTGGTTTTAGAAAAGACTTTAAATTTAAAGCTGAATATAATCCTAATAACCAAGGTAGAAATTACTCCACTACTTCTTCATGTCCTACCCAATCTACTTGTTCATCTTTTGAACCTCTAAGAAAACTCTGCTAGGTCTGAAATTTGACATCTAACAATAAAACAATCAACAAGTTTCTTCATCTCAATAATGAAAAGCCCCTAACTAATGAAGCACTTATCAATGCAAATATGACAAGTACTTTACTATTAACTTCTTATAATTCTACCATTAACTACCAAAAAAGGGTCATTGAGTACGGAGTTAATCAACATATGACAGGTTCTAATTTCCTTCTTCATGATGACACTATGGACGTGTCTAAATATTTCTTGTTAAAGATCCAAATAGTTCTTCTGCCAAAATTAAAACTATTAGAATTTGAACTGTTTAACTCTTTAACCCTATTTGATGTTTTTGTTGTCCTAGATTTTAATATAAATCTTCTTTCAATTCATAAACTTTACAAAGAAAACAAATGTGAGGTTGTTTTCAATAAAAATAATTGTAGAATTCAGGGTTTATATTCGAATGGGATGGTGGAAAATGGTAGGGCGGGAGGCCTTTATTAGCTTCATAGTGTTCTTCGAGGTCCTTTGGTCATGTGTTTTGTTTCAAATCATACTTGTCATAGTAGAGTGGGTCCATGCTTATTGATGTCGGATTGTGAGTTTGAGAAAGGATGTTAGCCTAATAAGTTCTAATAAGTTTACTAGGATATTTTCGTTTGGACCCTATGTTTAGACCTTTAGCTAGGTTTAACATAATTAGTTTTCTTATTAGTCTCTTTTTCCCTTTCATTGTATTTGTACTTTCTTTTCATAATAATGAAACTCTAGTTGTATTTTGTCTCTATTATTTAGTAATTTACACATATGTATATGAATATGCTTTAGTACCTGAATGCACTGTTGGAGCTAAGAATGTGTTGTTGGGGCTTGAGAACGTGCTCTTAGGTGCATGATGGGTGGCCATTCACTTCCCTCAAGATTGAAGGTTTTCTTAATGCAGCAACATGGTGTCTTGTGATCGACGGATTCCATTCGGGGTTTAAGTATGGATGGGTTTGACACATCATAATTAGGGGTTTCCATGTTTTTCTATAATTATGCACACATCCCGGTCATTATTTAGGGCTAGTTTTACGTGAGCACATTTAAGAGCGATTATTTTGTTTTGAGAGCGCAACTGCGGCGCAACCTTTGTGAGTGATTGTAATTATTCTTGGATGTTAATGAAACTCTCTCTCTCTCTCTCTATCCCTCCCTCTCTATGTGTGTTCATGTTTTTCATATTTTTAGAAGTTTTATTCCGTGTGTTTTACCAAATACGCTTATCTATTGTCTAAAGTTGCTTAACGTGTTTTGCGGAATTCCCAACATTCCTTGCCCCTATCTCAGCCTAATTTTCGAAAACCACCCCACCCCACATCCCTCTCTAGCCCATTTCTTCTTGAATAATGTCACACCTGTAACCACATCCGTTCAAGGATTTTAGATTAGCTTTTTGGTGGTCACGGTGAATGTTAGCGATAGGTGGTTGTGGTGGTGATAGAAGGCGGTGCTTGTTGTCGGAGATGGATGGTGTTGTGGGTGTGGATGGTGTTGCCTAGAAAGATGACGGGAACATAATTTAATGGTAAATCGTGTATAAAAAAAAAAGTTTAATTGTAAAATTTTGTATGAAAAAAACAATTAACGTGCAATACCCGATCAAAATTATAGGCATTTGAACAACTTGGATGAGTTTAATGATAAACTGTATATAAAAATAAAAAAATAATTAAACATATACAAAGTTCATTACCCTTTAAAATCATTTTCCTTTTAAATTGTAATTTGAAGTGAATATAAATTTGAAACCGGTCTGCCAAAAGAGCAAATAAATAATTCACTCGTATCAACAACAGTCAATTGGTTCTTTCAAGATTTCAAATGGTTTTATCATCCCTCAAAAAGAGTTTTGTTACCTACATCTTAATATCCCGAATTTGCTTTTAGAGTTGGAATTTAAGATTTAATTTTGATTTTGCTTCAACTAAGCTTGTTTTTGGTTTGGTTAAATGTTCTTTGCTTTTAGGATTTACTGACAAACTTGTCATTGTGACAATTTAACAGTTAAATCGTTAAAGTTGACCAGCCATCGACATAACGAGAGTGAATCAAAATCCATGCTTGTTTCTTTCTTAGAAGGTGACAGTTTGTCCCCACTTCCCACAATCCATTGACCAATTAAACACACTATATGACCAAAATATAGTCAACAATCAACCAACACTCATTCCAGCCATGAATCCTTCACTCTTTCCTTCAAAAATCCTTTCCATTCCCTTCATCACCATCACCATCTTCATACTTATTACAACAGTCTTTTCCTCAACTAAAACAATCTCCTATTCCGATCACTGCAATTCCTTCGTCCCCGAAGCCATTCCGACCACCATCACATACACCCGATTCCCATTTCTCGAAACCATAACCAGTCATTACACTGGCGCCAAAAACATTCTCGACCAAGATTCACTCTCACAAAGTTATATCCATTTTAGACCCAAAGATTATAACATCTTCAAAACAAACAACTCCAACACATACAAAACCCAAGCTCAACTAAGCTTCGTTCCACCAAGTATATACCATTTCCAATCTAACCATTCACGATTTTATCGTCCATTGGTGTTTAACTTAGATGGGTTCTTGTCAGTTTCCACGAATAAGCTTTGTATGGTTGGATCCGCAAATTGGTTTTCCAAAAAAGGTAAAAGTCTGAAACTTGATGGTGTTCTTAAGCTTAATTTACCTAGGCTAATGAATTTGAATACTAGCTTAGTCAGTGGAACCTTGGAAAGTTTAGCTTCCCCCCATGATTCAGATTACTTTGAGCCGATTTCAATGATGGGATTCCCTCAAGTGTCTCAGTTCAAATACAAATATTCTTTGGTTTCCAATGAAGATTGTAATGGGGCAAACGCAATTGAACATCCAGTAGCTAGTCTGGATTCTTTAGACTTATGTTCAAAGTTCACATATCGATTCCTGATTTACCAGATGGAAAGTCAAGGTAGTGGCTACTCGTTTTTATCGTTGTATGGGTTTCAGTGTTCAGTGGAAGAAAAAAAGCTACGTTTTTTAGTAGAATTTCAAAACACAAGTAATACCCGTTGGGATAAATCTTTCAATCCAAATGTAACGTTAATTGGAGATGCAACATGGAATGGGCCAAAAGAAGAGCTTTGTATAGTCGCATGTCATATCTTGAATCAAACTGACCCTTTGGGAAGTGCTCATATTGGAGATTGTTCGATCAGGCTGACCTTATACTTCCCTGAAGTTCGGTCAATCATGAACACACATACCACCGAAGGTCAAATTTGGTCAACCAAGAAAGCGGAGGATGTCGGGTACTTTGAACCAATCAAGTTTCAAAGCTTTGATCATAGTTCGGAGTATTACGGATCAATGTATGAGTTCACAAAATTGCAGAAAGTAAGACAATTTTGCCCTAAAACAGAAGTTGCTAAAAGGGAAGGGGTTGAGTACCCATCAGGGTATAATGGGGATATGAGTTTCGACATGTCTGTCAAGTACAGAAACATGGATTCCATTGGTTCTGCAATTCCGATCTTTGTCGGGGAGCAGTTCTACCACTCGTATGACGCTTTCGATTCAAATTTTGGTTCATGGCAGGACCCCACCAGTTACACCGGTCCCATGAACATCAGCTATGAGATTAGCTTCCGAATGTTTGCTAATTCGACGTCGGAATCGGGAAGCGGGATTTCGTCCTTATGCTTAACCAACAATGGTAGAGTTGAGATATCTGCAGAAGGGTTTTATGATAATGAAACCGGAAGACTTTGTATGGTTGGGTGTCGAAATCTACCTTCTTCTGGGAAGAATTCAGAAAATGAATCTTTCGATTGCGAGATTCTGGTGCAATTCCAATTCCCGAGTACTAATGGCAATAATGGAAGTTTTTTAATCAGGGGAAGCATAGAAAGCTTACGTGAAAAGACAGATGTTTTGTATTTCGAAAGTCTAAATGTTGTTTCTCTCACTTACACTAAACTCGAAGCCATGGAATCGATATGGAGAATGGATTTGGAAATTATACTGGACTTGATTTCTGGGACACTTTCGTGCTTTTTTATTGTCCTGCAAATCTTTCATGTGAAAAAGAATCCGGATATGATTCCTTTGATTTCGGTTTTGATGATGGTGATTCTTACACTTGGGTATATGGTTCCTTTAGTGTTGAATTTCGAGGCAATGTTTTCAGAGACTCCTTATCTTCAAAACATTCAACTCGAGGGTAGTGGTGGATTGCTTGAGGTGAATAAAGTCATTGTTAGGATAGTTACAATGGTAGCTTTCACTTTGCAATTCCGTCTCCTCCAATTGACATGGTCTAAAAAATCTGGGAATGACAATAATGGAAAGGGAAAGAGTCATTGGAATCATGAGATATGGACTCTGGTCATCTGTTTACCGGTTTATATTGTTGGTGGGTTGATGATGTTTCTAGCGAATTGGAAGAACAATGATTACATTATCTCAAGTAATCGATCAATCTGGGGTGATTTGAGGTCTTATGCAGGGTTAACACTAGACGGATTCCTATTCCCACAGATTGTACTTAACATGTTTAAGATTTCAAAAGGGAATGCTTTGTCTTATTTGTTTTACATAGGGAACACTTTTGTTCGAACACTACCTCATGCGTATGATATTTATAGGAGTCAAAAAAACATAAGTCACCAGTTTCATCAGTTCTATCTATATGCAAACCCAAGAGCAGATTTCTATTCACCTTCTTGGGATGTTTTCATTGCTTGTGGAGGTGTTGTGTTTGCAGTGATCGTCTTCTTGCAGCAACGTTTTGGTGGTCGATTTATGTTTCCAAAGAGATTCCAGGAGACTGTTGGGTATGAAATGGTGCCTGTGGTAAACAATGAGTAATTGATCAATCAAAGTGTCCATGGTTTGTAATAGTTTTTCTCTTGTAACAGAGAGTATAATTTTCACTTTTTGTATAATATAAATGCTTTGAATCTTTGATGAAATCAAAGCCTAAATTTCTATGTTATTGCATTTTATGCTTACTAAATAGTCAATAATCTATGCATTACTCTGTTTGTAGTTAATTCTAGATCTCAAGTCGTAGATCAAACTATCAAACCGTTTAGAAAAGAAACTGGTTGTTGGAGGATGTTTGAGTAAAGTGATGGTGGAGAACCAAATTTATCTTAGATCGTGGAAAGTTCACTTTCCAAACTGATATTTCCACCCTATGACTAGGTTACAGGAAACTCAATCTAGAATAATCCTAAATGACACTTGTGTATCTAGGTATAGAAACACAAACCAAATCGCTAGAAGGTATTGAGTTCGCGTAGAAGAAGAAGAGCTGAGAAAGGTATATGACGGCTCAATAAAGGACTCGTATTTATACCATACAAATTAGGGTTTCCGTCTTCTATATTAGTTAGGAGAATCACAAATTTAATGGCATAATCAATGGTTACTTTGGCGCTTCGAACTGATATTTATGCATGTTTTACATTTTTCCAGATTTATGTCAAAGGGTGGTGTAAGACCATCTTTGACCACAAATGGACCACTGCCAACGACTCTGCCCGTTGGACCCCGCTAGGGGCGCTTCCCCTAGGACCCTTCAAGTGAGTCCGGCCCCTTTGAACCCAACATTTATGTTGTACCCGCTTATAATTCGATCTTATGTATGCATGCACTCCGCATTCTCCAAACATATAATATAGAGTACCAATGATAAGCCTTTTAGCTCATATGTCGATTCCAATTACATAAAATGTCTGGTGATACTAAAATCACCAAGAAACCTTCCCCATTTTAGTGTAACCCATGAACTAACATAAAATTATCTAAACACTAAATGAAAATGTTGTAACGATTGAATTCTTATTTTAGTATCAAACAATTCAAATACTCGAGAATTAAGGTGTTCTAAGAATTGAACCCTTCAACCCAAATGAATACCTGAAAGTGAAATACATACTATTTTATTTGAACTTTCTAGCGAAATACAACTTGTCACTATTATAAAGTCGTGTGTCTTAATCCTCTCATGATTGTATAAAGGCCAAATCCTCAACCTTTTAAAATGTGGCTACACTTCACAATCAATTAGGTAATTCATTTACTTCATGTATCTGCATATACATTTTATCAAAGGATTTATTAAAAAGTTAAAGTTCAACCTGGCTAACTTGCAGAACCAAACACATACCTGGGATGTATATTTCATGTGTTCCAATCTATAAGTGTGTGCTTTCCACATTGAATTCAACTCCTAATTTCATGTGAGAAGGGAATTGGGTGTCTCACCATTATAGAATTAAATGGACTTTAATCTCATCCATATAACAGACTTGTTCACTAAGTCTCTTGTCAGACCTTTAGTCAAATGATCTGCCAAATTTTGTTGTGATTTCATGAACTCTATCGAAATCACATCATTCATGATTAGTTCTCTAATCATACTATGTCTAACATATAAGTGTCTAAACTTGCCACTATAAACCTAGTTGTAAGCCTTAGCTAAAGCAGTTGTAGTATCACAAAGGATAGATATAGGTGTTATCGGCTTTGACTAGAAAGGAATATCATATACTAAATTCCTTAGCCATTCTGCTTCTTTGCCAGCAACAGCTAATGCAACAAACTCATATTCCATTATTGAGTTTGTAATGCAAAATTGCTTTTTAGAAGCCCATGAAATGGCACCTCCCCCAAGCAAGAACACCCAACCGGTTGTTGAGTAATGGTCATCCATGTTGGTTATCCAACTTGTATTTGAATGACCTTCTGAGACTGAAGGACTTGCCAAATAACTCAATCCATAATCCATGGTTCCCTGATACTTAAACACTCTATTGATCACTTTCCAATGTTTAACACTAGGATTACTAGTGTACCTTCTCAACTTTCCTACTGTATAAGCAATATTTGGCATGGTACTTGTCATTACATACATCAAGCTATCAATAGCCTTAGAGTATTCTAATTGTGAAATAGGAATGCCATTTTTACGCATTAATTTCACACTTGAATCCATGGCAGTACTCACGGGAGAACAATCACTGAAATTAAAACGTTTGAGAATTTTCTCAACATATTGACTTTGATTCATCACTAAACCTTTGTTCACCCTCTTAATTCTTATACCAAGAATTGCATTCGCCTCTCCCAAATCTTTCATGGAAAACTTAGATGACAACAATTGATTTGTTTCATCTACTTATTCCGGATTAGTACCAAAAACAAGCATATCATCTAAATATAAGCAAATGATTGCTCCTGCACCAGTAGCATCATTGAATCTACTATAAACACATTTCTCACATTGGTTTAACTTAAAATCAAAAGACCAAATAACCTCATCAAACTTTTGATGTCATTGTTTGGGTGCTTGTTTCAATTCATACAATGATTTTACCAGTTTACATACCATATGCTCTTTAACAGGCTTAACAAAACCTTCTGGTTGTTTAATGTAAACTTATTCATCTAATTCACCATTTAAAAAGGCTGTTTTGACATCTATGTGATGGATAATCAGATTGTGAATGCTTGACAAAGAAATTAACAATCTAATAGCAGAAATACGTTCAACCAGAACGTACGTATCAAAATAGTCAACATCGGGTTTTGTTTAGAACCTTGAATGACCAACCATGCTTTGTACTTGTCATTAGTCCCATTATTATTCATTTTCTGTTTGAAAATCCATTTGCAATCAAGTGGTCTAGAACCTGGAGTAAAATTAGACAACACTCATGTATTGTTCTCAAGAATTGATGACATTTCATCATCAATCTCTTCCTTCCAAAAGACAACATATCGAGACTCCATGGCCTCCTTATATGTCTTAGAATCATGTTCAATAGTATGGAAATATGAGTATTGAAGACTTATTTCATCCCTTGAACCTTCCACTAAATACAGCTGGAAGTCGGATCCAAAATTTTTTGCGACTCGGCATCTTTTGCTTCTACGAAGCTCTTGTGGTTCTTGTCCATTACCACCATCTTGAATTTCTGGATTTTGCACTTCTTTAGTTCCAAAAGTCAGATCCTTATGCCTTTGAATTGATGAAAAATGTATCTCATCAAAAATTGCATCCTATGACTCGATAATTGTGTTAATAGATATCGAATCATTATGTTCTATTACATAGAATCTATATGCTTTGTAATGTTCAACAAATCTAATGAATATAAAATCCATTCCATGTTCTCCCAAAGTTTTCCTTTTGGGCTCAACGAGTTTTACAGCTGCTCGACATCCCTAAACCCAAAAATAGCTTATATTTGGATTTTTCTTGAACCAAAGTTCGTATGGGACTATTTTGTTCCTTTTAGTTGGAACCTTATTCAACAAATAGAAAGTCGTTAACATGGCCTCTCCCCCATAATCCCTTACTTAATCGCGAGTATGAAATTATCAAGTTTACCATTTCCTTTAAAACTTGGTTTTTATGTTCGATGTTTCCATTTTGTTGGGACGAGTATGCTGTTGTGGTTTCATGAATGATACCTATTGATTGGAAGTTTACCCATATATTCACCTCCCCAATCATTTGTAATAAATTTAACCGGATTGTCCAATTGCAATTTCACCTTGGTTTTGTATATTTTGAGCTTTTCCAATGCTTCATTTTTAGCATTAAGCAAATACACATAGCAAACCCGAGTACAATCATAAATGAATGTGACCATATACTTTTTATTTCCCAAATATGGAGTAGAGTGGAAATACACATATTACTATGTACAAGTTCCAAAATAGTCGACTTTCTAGCAACACTTAAAAAGGGTTGTATTGTAACTTTCATAAGCATGCATGTTATACATTTTTCCAGATTTATGTCAAAGGGTGGTATAAGACCATCTTTGACCACAAAGGGACCATCGCCAGGGGCTCTCTCCATTGTACCCTGCTAGGGGTGATGCCCTAGGACCCAACAAGGGGGCGGAACCCTCGACACTCATCTTTATGTCGTAAGGGCTTATAATTCGATCTTATATATGTTGGGGTATAAGTCTTGTCAAACATGGAGCACTTAGATCACAATGGAGCACTTGGGGTTCATGGAGCATGTGATAAAGGAATAGATCATCTATGAAAGGAATGGATAGTCTTATAATGGAACAAATCAAGTGTCAAAAGAACGGATCGTACAAAAGGGGGTTGGAGCACCTAGAAGAGGTTTGGAGCACTTGGGAGTGATATGGACCAACAAGGGGACCTTGTTGTGCCATCTGATGAAGAATTGGGCCAAAAATAATGTTGTTGCACCATGGGCACTCCTTCTTGCGCCAAGATACTCCCTCTTGCTCGATGGGGAATCCCTCTTGCGCCATTGGGTACTCTTGTTGAGCCATGGAGTATGTTGATGCGCCAAGAATGGACTTGTTGCACCTTGCATATTATTGTTTCATCGGGATGGTGATGTTGCTCAAACCTAGATGCTCTTATTCCACACTTGATGCTTCTTGCGCCATCCATATTCCTATCATGCCATGATGGCACAAGATGGACCATCTTGGTCCTTGATGAGCCAAGTATGCTTTGAAATCCTCTATGATGCTCAAGATGAAAGAATGTTCCAGAAGATGTTGCATGGCGAAATATGATGCTCAAGATGAAAGAATGTTCCAGAAGATGTTGCATGGCGAAATATGATTAGTTGTCACCATACATGGGTCTATGGGCCAATAGGCTTGGCCTATTAGGGTTTTAGGTTTGATCCCTCAAGTATAAATAGGCTCATACCCCTATCATTGTAAATTGCTAGATTTCTATGAGAGCTCAAAGTGAGATACAATTTTGAGTGCTTGTAGTTGCTCTAGAAAATTAATAAAATCTTCCCTCTCTCATTCTCCCGTGGACGAAGGTCACCTTGACCGGACCACGTTAAATATCATGGTCTTTTAATTTACGTTTTTCAGAAGTTTTTTGAGTTCACCAAAGTTTGTTTTCATATTTGTTTGAAGTGCTTAACTTGTTTTGTTGTATCCCAAGAAACTGGTATCAAAGCTATGGCTGAAGACGGGAGAGTTAAGATTGACAAGTTCAATGGTAAAGATTTCGGTTTCTGGAAGATGCAAAATGAAGACTAACTCTACCAGAAGAATTTACATGAACCTTTTTCAGAAGATAATTTGTTCCTTATGAAACAAGGGGATTCAGAGTTGTTAGATTGGCAGGCACTTGGTGTGATGCGTTTATCATTGGAAAAGAACGTTGCTTACAATATTGTAAATGAGAAGACAACTTATGGTTTGATCAAAGCGCTATCTAACATGTACGATAAACCTTCAGCAGCGAATAAGGTTCACTTGATTCGACAATTGGTAAATTTGAATAAGAAGGAAGGTGGCTCAGTGACTAATCATGTCAATAAATTTATTTCAATCCTATTAAGGTTAACATCGACTGAGATTAACTTTGATGATGATGTCCAAGCATTACTACTATTATCATCATTACCCGAAAGTTGGTCAGCAACAGTGACAACTGTCAGCAGCTCGGTTGGAGGTGCCAAGCTGACATTCGAAGGCATACATGACTTAATCCTTGGTGAGGATGTGCGTAGACGAAGTGTGGGAGAATCCTCTAACAGTCTTCTTAGTACTAAGGAAAGAGGAAGGAATTCCAACAGAGGGAGTAAGGGTAGAGGAAGATCAAATTCGAGGAAGAGAGGTGTATCGAAAAACAGGAACGACATCACATGTTGGAACTACAAAGATAAGGGCAATTTCAGGAATCAATGTCCGAAGGCACTTGAAGAAAAATACAAGAATAAGATGAACATTGCATTAGACTCTAAAGGAGATGCTCTTATCTGTGCAGTCAAAAACTCAGTTGAATCATGGATCATGAATTCCGGTGCGTCATTCCATGTTAGTCATTCCAAAGATATGATACAAAATTTCAGGCAGTACCAACGGAAGGTCAGACTGGCAGACAACAAGAGCCTTGATATTATAGCTATTGGGGATGTGGTCCTCAAGAATACTTTAGGTAAGAAGTGGACTTTGAAAAATGTCAAGTTCATTCCAGACTGAAAATAATGTTGATATCAGTTGGGCAACTTGATGACGAAGGTCACCATGTCACTTTTGGTGATCATCAGTGGAAGGTTGTTCATTCAAAAGTGGGGTACACTTTACATGGGGAAAGATTCTGATAGTGAGGTACATGTTGTTAAAGAAGTTAGGGCATCCATTTTATGGCACCAAAGACTTGGACATATGAGTGAAAAAAGGAATTTAGATGCTTGCCTCCAAAGGAAGAATTCCAGATCTGAAGAACATGACAGTGGATTTATATGAGCCATATGTTCTTGGAAAACAGAATAAAGTTACTTTCATGAAGATAGGACATCCACACAAGACAAGGAAATTGGAGCTTGTTCATTCAGAATTTTATGGTCCCACTTCAGTTGCTTCAGTGGGAGGATCGTTGCATTATGTTACTTTTATCAATGATTGCACTAGGAAAGTTTGAGTCTATTTATTGACGCAGAAGTATGAAGTTTTTAGTGCTTTCAAGAAATGGAAAGTGGTTGTGGAAAATGAAATTAACTTGAAAATCAACCTTTGCAGATCCGATAATGGGGGCAAATACAGTAGCAAAGAATTTGTTGATTTTTGTGTTGAACATGGAATCATGATGCAAAAGACCATTCCAGAAACACCTCAACAAAGTGGAGTAGCTGAGAGGATGAACATAACATTAAATGAAAGGGTGAAGAACATGAGACTACATGCAGGTTTGCCCAAGATGTTTTGGGCAGATGTGGTCAACACAGCTACATACCTAATCAATAGAGGACCTTTAGTTCCCATAGGGTTCAAGATTCCATAAGAAGAATGGAAAAGTCGTGAGGTTTCATTCAAACACATGAAGGTCTTCAGTTGTGTCTCGTATGTAAAAGTCAAAGACTCTGATAGAGAAAGGCTAAAGAAAAAATCAAAGAAGTGAACCTTTATAGGCTATGGGTTGGACGACATGAGTTACCACTTCTAGGATAATGAGTAGAAAAAGTTTATCATAAGTCGAGATGTGGTTTTCAATAAGAATGTGCTATACAAGGATGAACTTGTTAAGGGATTATGTAGTAGAAAACAACCAGAAAAGGAAGAACAAGTTGAGTTAGAAGAAACTTTAGAAGATGACATTATAAAACCTGTTAGTACTCCAAAGATAGGTGAAAGTTTAGGAAGAAGTGGGAGCTCTGATGAAATTGGAGATAGTGGGAGCAGATATGATAGTATTTCAAAGAATGAAGGTGTATAAACTGAAAGTCCTACTTTCCGTAGATCCACTAGAGTTTAAGGCCTCTGGTCAGGTATTCTCATTTAGCAAACTTCTTGTTGTTAAGAGAGAATGGTGAACCTGAGTCTTATCCAAAAGCCTTGAGGATTAAAGAATACATACATTGGAAGAAGGCTATGGAATAAGAATTAGGCTTACTTAACAAATATCACACTTGGTCCTTAGTCAAGCTCCCAACAGGGAAGATAGCACTGCAAAAAAAAAGTGGGTGTTTCAAGTTAAGGATGAGATTGATGGCAGCAAGAGAAATAAGGCAAGATTGGTAGTCAAGGGTTTCCAACAGAAGAAGGGGGTTGATTATAATGAGATCTTTTCTCCAGTTGTGAAGATGACTACAATCAAAATGGTTTTAGGAATTGTGGCCTCTGAAGATCTCCATCTAGAGCAACTAGATGTGAAAATAGCTTTTCTCCATGAAGACCTTGAAGAAGACATCTACATTGCACAACCAAAAGGTTTTCCTACAGTTAGCAAGGAAAATCTGGTGTGCAAACAAAAGAAAAGTTTGTATAGTTTGAAGCAGGCTCCAAGGCAGTGGTAGTTGAAATTTGGTAGCTTTATGTAGAGAAATAGGTAAAATAGATGTGAAATGGATCACCGCTAAGAAATTCAATTCCTCTTATATCAACCTATTATTATATTTTGATGACATGTTGATTGCTGGATCCGACATGCAGGAGATCAACAAGCTAAAGAGGCAGCTAGCTAGTGAGTTCGAGATGAAGGACTTAAGGGATGTTAATGAAATATTGGGCATGATCATAGCCAGGGACAGAGTTACTGGTACACTAAAACTTTCACAAGCCAAGTACATCAAGAAAATTTTAGAAACGTTCAGCATGGTAGAAGCAAAAGCTAGAAGTACACCTTTGGGGAGTCAATTGAGACTTGCCAAGAAGCAATCCCCAAAAATGGAAGAAGACAGAGAATACATGGCTAAAGTTCCATACGCATATACAACTGATAGTTTAATGTATGCAATGGTTTGCACCAGACCAGACATTGCTCATGCAGTGGGAGTTGTGAGTAGATTCATGTCAAATCTAGGAAGACAACATTAGGAAGGAGTGAAATGATTGTTACATTACTTAAAAGGAATACATGAGCGTTCCTTATGTTTCAGGAGAAAAGGAGTAGTTTTAGAAGGGTTCGATGATGCAGACTTAGGTGGATGTGCAGATTCTTGTAAGAGCACAACGGTTATGTGTTCACAATTGGAGGTATAGCAATCAGTTGGATGTCAAGGATACAAAAGAGTGTTGCTCTTTCAACCATAGAAGCAGAATACATGGCACTTGCAGAAGCTGCCAAAGAGCTCATATGGTTGAAGAGTTTCTTGTTAGAACTTTGAAGGCAGTAGGAGGATTGTGTAATGTATTGGGACAACCAAAGTGTAGTTCACTTAGCAAAGAATCCAGTGTTTCATAACATAACGAAACACATTTAGATGAGGTACCATTTCATTTGAGAGTTAATCAATGAAGGAACTCTAAACTTGAAGAAAATCCTTGGAACGAAGAATCCAACTGATATGTTCACCAAGGTGGTTACCACCGAAAAGTTGAAGCTTTGTATGGCTTCCACTAGCCTTTCAGAAGTTTAAAGAGAAGGGCTTGGCAGAGAGAGAGAGAAAGGGAGAGTACTTTGAAGAATAGTGAAATTTAAATGGCATATGAAGTTCTTCAAGCCTTTAAGTGGGAGATTGTTGAGGTACGAAGTCTTGTCCAACATGGAGCACTTAGATCACAGAGGAGTACTTGGGGTTCGTAAAGCATGTGAAAAAGGATTGGATCATCTGAGAAAGGAATGGATCGTTTGAAAAAGGAACGAAACAAGTGCCAAAGGAATGGATTATACAGGGGTTTGGAGCACCTAGAAGAGGCTTGGAGCACTTGGGAGTGATATGGAGAAACAATGGGACTTTGTTGCGCCATCTGCTGAAGACTTAGGCCAAGAAGGATGTTGTTGTGCCATGGGTACTCCTTCTTGCACCAATATACTCCCTCTTGTGCCATAGGGTATCCCTATTGCGTCATGGGGTACTTCTGTTGCGCCATGTAGTAAGTTGTTATGCCAAGCATGGCCATGTTCCACCATGCATGTTATTGTTGCACCAAGATGGAGATGTTGCTTCAACCTAGATTCTCTTATGCCACACATGATACCTCTTGCGCCATCCATATTCCTATTATGCCATGATGGTACAAGATGGACCATCTTGGTCCTTAATGAGACAAGTATGCTATGAAGTCCTCTATGATGCTTGTAACACCTGTTCCAGGTATCATTTAATTTTTCTTAAGTTTTAGGGTTTTGTGTTGGAACTCGACGAGTTGGGGAAATCCAACTCATCGAGTAGAGTTCAATTATGAGGATGTGTGATTTAAATCCCACTCGACGAGTCAGAAGGCCCCAACTCGACGAGTAGGCACTATAAAGGAAAACCCTAATTTTTAGGGTTCGCACCCTATATAAAGGACTTAATCCGCCTCTTGTGGCCTGCCTTACCACTGATGGGTTTTAGCCATAAGAACTTTCCTATGTGCGCATGCAAAACCCTAATGCTTGGATCTAGGCTTTCTAATTAAACATGCTTTGAATCCAAGACTTCTAATGACTAATTAGGTTAAATAACAACATTGAAACAGATCTAGAACCATACCTTTGAGTTCCTTGTTGATCTTGTGGTCTTGGAGCTTCTAGAGTCACAAATGTCACTCCTCTAATGGCTTACAAACACCAATAGCAAGAAAGATGATTTAGGAGAGAGGAGAGGGGAGGAAATCGACCAGGGTTCTCTTACTTTAGGAGAGGTGCCGACTTGCCTTGCCCATGGGATCTATTTATACTTGTAGACTCCTTAAGGGTTACAACCTAAATCCTAATTGGATAATCTTCTCTTAAGGCTATCCAAATCCATTCCATAGATAACTCCTTGGACGATTTTGAAGCTATCCTAGCTTCTAGAATCCGTCCCTATTATATCTACATGGATTTACAGTCTAAAGCTTAACTATCAAACAATTGACAGTTTATACCCCTTTATTTAATTAACCTCTTTAAGTCACCAAATTAATTCCAATTAATTCTATGACTTATATTAATCAAATAACAATATATTATTCTTTATATTATTCTCATAATATACTAATAATATTTACTCTCTCTTATTAAATCATCCTATCAAGTTGCTATGGTGAAGGCAACCCAAAAGGACCATGCACAACCGGGTCAAATACTTGCCTAATATAGTTGCAGCCTTAGACACTATTCCAACAGTCTCCCACTTGGATAAGTCTAGTAACTATATGCACAAGTACAATTCGGTTTGCAATCGTAGCTCTCAAAGACGCTGTCAAACTCTGATCTAATCAATCTTGTCCTTTAGATAAGGGATCGTACAGTCCTCTGTTAGATATCATGCTGACAATCCTATGGAATGGTTAATCAAGCATTTAGGTTTCTCAATCTCTGATTTATTCGACATAGAACTTAATCGAACACATCAATTCAGTTCTGACCGGGCCCGGCACATACGTCAAATCAAATCATCGAGCGGCCGAGATATCGCTTTTTCCTTCTTAGATAAAAGTTACAGATAAACTTCAACTTATATGCATTTACTTATTCATTAACCAACTATACACAACAATGCGTTTTAAAAGACCGAGTTACTGATGCGTTTTCGCATTATCAATGTACAATCAATTAACAAATAACAAACCATATATCTAGGTTCTAAGACTATATGATATTATCGTCTTGCGATCATCCTTTTATATCATATTCCATAAGGTGATTCCAGCAAGCGCGGGTTTGTTCCAATGCTCAAAACTAGTTCATAAGCACTCATGAACGTTGCAGCAACCCTTTGCTATGTCTAAAACCATTTAGACAATCTACACACCAATTCATGACAATCTTCATTCATATCTACTTCCAACATATGAACGATTGTGGACAATTTGAACAATTCCATTATTCCTACTAATTTCAATTATTTTGGAAGTCAAAACATGCAAAGTGACACAATAGTTAAACAATTAACATAAGACAGTAACATTACTAATAAATAAAACTCCTTTATTTAATCATCAAATGTTAATTACATTTATCTATTACACGTTTCTAATACTATCTAATCTATGCTAATATCATCCTTCAACCCAATACTCCTAGTATGCTGCAAGTGCTTAACCCTACTCAGTCCCTTCGTAAGCGGATTTGCTGGGTTATCTTCTGATGATATCCTCTTCACTACGAGTTGTCCTTCTTCTACACGATGTCTAATGAAGTGATATTTTCTGTCGATATGTCTTGATCTACCATGATCCTCCGGTTCCTTGGTCAAGGCAACCGCTCCTTCGTTATCACAGAAAATCTCCATGGGCTCCTTTATGGCAGGTACGACTCCAAGATCACCGATGAAGTTCTTTAGCCATATTGCCTCCTTCGACGCTTCGCTCGCTGCAATGTACTTTGATTCGCACGTTGAATCAGCTACGGTCTCCTGCTTGGAACTCTTCCATGTCACTGCTCCTCCGTTTAGGGTAAAGACCCAGCCCGACTGCGAACGGTAGTTGTCCCTGTCGGTCTGAAAACTGGTGTCACTATACCCTCGGACCTTCAAGTCATCACTCCCTCCGAGGACTAAAACCCATTCCTTCGTCCTCCGAAGGTACTTAAGGATATTCTTCACTACAATCCAATGGGCTTTGCCAGGGTTCCCTTGATATCTACTAACCATGCTCAAAGTGAAGGCTACATCAGGGCGAGTACAAGTCATAGCGTACATGATTGAGCCAACTGCGGAAGCGTATGGTACTCGGCTCATTTCTGCTATTTCAGCTTCGGTACTCAGACTTTGAGTCTTACTTAACTTGGCATTACTTTGTATTGGTAATTCTCCCTTCTTCGAGTTTTCCATACTAAAACGTTTTAGTACCTTCTCTAAGTAAGTGTTCTGACTAAGTCCAATTAGTCTCTTACTTCTTTCTCTTACTATCCTTATTCCCAAAATGTAAGAAGCCTCTCCGAGGTCCTTCATAGCGCAGCACTTCCCGAGCCAGGACTTAACCTCCTGCAGAGTCGGGATGTCGTTTCCTATGAGTAATATGTCATCGACATATAGAACGAGGAAACTTACTACACTCCCACTGGCTTTGACATATACACATGACTCATCTTCGCTTCGTACAAATCCAAACTCTTTGACTTTCTCATCGAAGCAAAGATTCCATCTGCGAGACACTTGCTTAAGTCCGTAAATGGACTTCTCAAGCTTATACACTCTATTCGGATGCTTCGGATCCACAAACCCCTCTAGCTGAGCAATGAAAACAACCTCAGCCAACTTCCCGTTAAGGAAAGTGGTCTTGACATCCATTTGCCAAATCTCATAATCATGAAATGCAGCAATCGCTAGCATCACTCTTATAGATTTAATCTTCGCAACTGGTGAGAAGGTCTCATCATAGTCAACTCCGGGAGTTTGAGTAAAGCCCTTCGCAACCAATCACGCCTTATATGTGTGTACGTTTCCATCCACGTCAGTCTTCTTCTTGAAGATCCATTTGCACCCAACGGTCTTACGTCCGGGCACATAATCAACCAAATTCCAAACTTGGTTGTCATACATGGATTGGATCTCGCTATCCATTGCCTCTTTCCACTTTGTAGACTCCGGGCCTGCCATGGCTTCCTTATAGCTATTAGGTTCATCAAGATTTATTAGTGTACCATCACTAATATACGTGTCCCCTTCGGTAGTAATATGAAAAACATAAAACTGGGGATGAACTCTAACTCTATCGGAACGTCTAAGAGGTAAGGATTCGTCAATCAGTTCAACCGGAGTTTCCTCCTCGGGTTGAGTGCCAACGGTAGAGGTTCCTTCATCTATCAACTCTTGAATCTCTTCAAGTTCGATTTGCCTCCCACTGTCTCCTTGGCTTATGAGTTCTCGCTCTCGGAAAACTCCTCTCCTCGCAACGAAGACAACATTGTCCTTCGGTCTATAGAAGAGATATCCAAAGGATGTCTGCGGGTAGCCGATGAAAATACATCGCTCACTTCGAGGTTCAAGCTTGTTGTGAGTATCTCGTCTTACGAAAGCCTCGCAACCCCAAACCTTGATATGTGCCAACGAGGGAGCTTTCCCTGTCCACATCTCGTGAGGTGTTTTGGCAACCTTCTTGGTAGGGACTCGGTTAAGGATATGGGCGGCAGTCTCTAAGGCATACCCCCAGAAAGAGATAGGTAGTGAAGCACGACTCATCATAGAGTGAACCATATCCAATAAGGTTCGATTACGCCTTTCTGCCACACCATTCAACTGCGGTGTCCTAGGAGGCGTCAATTGCGAAACTATTCCACACTCCTTGAGATAATCGTGGAATTCAAGACTTAGGTACTCTCCTCCTCGATCGGATCGAAGCATCTTGATTTTCCTGCCCAATTGATTCTCCACTTCATTCTTAAACTCTTTGAATTTTTCAAAAGTTTCTGACTTTTGCTTGATTAAGTAGATATACCCATATCTACTATAGTCATCGGTAAAAGTCACATAGAAGCGGTTCCCATCCTTCGTGGTTGATCTAAACGGTCCACATACATTGGTATGTATTAGGTCCAATAGACCTTCACCCCTTTCACATGTACTCGTGAAGGGTGACTTAGTCATCTTTCCAAGTAAACAAGACTCGCATGTTTCATCTTCCCTAAGGTCGAATGACTCCAACACTCCATCCTTTTGGAGTTGGGCTATGCTTTTCTTGTTGACATGTCCAAGACGACAATGCCACAAGGATGCTTTATCCATACTAGTGGAAGAATCTATATTCAAAACATCATTTCCTAAGTTATCAACAATCATAACAGTCTCATATATTCCATTACATGGTATATCTTCAAAGTAAAAGACACCATTTAGATAAGCCAAAATAGAACCATTCTCATTATTAAAAGAAAATCTAAAACCTTGTCTAAACAAACCATGAAATGAAATGATGTTTCTAGCCATTTCTGGCGAATAGCAACAATTGTTCAAATCTAAACACAAATTATTCCTAAGCACTAAAGAATACACTCCAATCTTGGTCACAGGCGACAATCTTCTGTTTCCCATGATTAGATTGATCGTTCCTTGCTCCACATCCCTACTTCTTCTTAGTCCCTGCACATTAGAACAAATGTGATAACCACAACCGGTATCAAGAACCCAAGAAATAGCATGATTAGAATCGTTAGATTTAATTGTGTATATACCTGCGAAAGATGGCTTGATCTTTCCCTCTTTGATTGCTTGCAGGTACTCTGGGTAGCTTCTCTTCCAATGTCCTATCTTGTGGCAGTGGTGGCACTCTGCCTCCTTCGGGTTAGGACAGGGCTTAGCGGGATCAACTTTGGTCCCACTAGAAGAGGCACCATCTCGGGCTTTGACCTTGCGATAGTTCTTCGATGAAGCCTTCCTCTTCTTTCCCTTTCCTTGACCAATAGCCAAGATAGGAGCAGCAGGTGGATTGGGAGTCGGTGCAGCAGACTTGTCTTTGAAGTTGCTCTCAGCAACCCTCAAGAGACCTTGGAGCTTTCTTAGGGTGACCTCTTCTTTGTTCATGTGGTAGGTCATCCTAAACTGGTTGTACATCGGAGGCAAAGAGTGAAGCACCATGTCGATCGCCAAATCTTCCCCAAAGTCAACATTTAACTTGCGAAGGCGGTCGACATACCTTTGCATCTTTTTCAGGTGCACGGTAAGAGATTCTCCATGACCCATCTTAGCGGAAATCATGTTAGTGAAAATCTCATAATGCTCTTGTCTCGCGTTTTGGTGGTATCTCTCCAATAAGTCTTGGTGCATCTCGTACGGGTACATGTCCTCGTAGGACTTTTGGAATTCGGAGTTCATGGTGGCAATCATGATGCAATGTACCTTCGTTGCATCTCGCTCATGAGTCTCAAAAGCGGTGATTTCAGGGTTGATCTTCTCGAGCTTCTCATCGAGGACATACTCCTTATCCTCATAGCGAGCAATGGTGCGAATGTATCTTATCCATTCGCTAAAGTTCGTTCCATCGAAGGTGACGTTTTGGCAAAGGCTCATCAACGTGAAAGAACTAGCAGCAGCGTTGTTAGCATTTGGCATCTACAAATAGAAAGGACAAAGATAGATTAGAATAAGAATCCCTAATTATCACCCAATAAGAAAATTAGGGCTAGGATCCAACAATAACATTTACATACTAGAAAAGGGATGTTGTAATCTAATATGCAAATAAATTGAAGGTAAGTGAATGACGATTCACTAATTCTCCATCACAAAACTTAACTATTAGACCTAAGTGTATTGAGAATTCCTAGGTTCGGATGAGATTCATTGAAACTATTCAATGGCATGTTTAAATTTCGATATGCCCCTCTTGTTTGTGACTAGGATACCGGGGATCACAAAGCGGGTGTGATTACCATGCAAATTCACATGGTGCCTTCATTGTAACAATCACCTATTCGATGTGCCGGTAAACCACACACACTCCATCGAACTATGATAAACAATGAATCACCCTTTGCCACCTTTGCTTAGAACCAATTAGTGTGCCGGTAAACCACACACGCTCCACTAACTTCTTAGCAAGGGTGCAAAGTGTAATTTCATGGGATTGCATCAATTCACTTTTCCTAAAGTAATTAAGATTGGGAAATTTTAAAAAAATGTGTAGTTACTTTGTATTACTTATTATACTTTTAATGAGGGGATGAGGTTGCCCTATCCTACCCATTCGGCTAACGACCCTCCACCAATCAAGCAAGCAGTGGGTGTGAGTGTACACCCATTAAGCGCTATTTTATAGGCCGCAACCTTATACCCACCTTATAGATCGGCTTCGTGAATGAGGCCTACTAACGGTAAGACTAGCATTTAGTTATACATATATATATATATATATATATATATATATATATATATATATATATATTATTCTAGTAATATCATATTAGTATAGGGTTGTATTTTAAACCTTTTAAAATCTAGGGTTTTGAAATTTAAGTTGTCTAAATTAATCTTTTAATCACAAATTATAAATTTCAAAACTTGAGGGCAAGTTTTAAACATTTAAAACATAGAGGATCAAATAACAAATAATTCCAATTAACAATTAATATCCTAATTATCTATATTTGATTTTATTCAAGATTTCTTTGAAAGATAATTACCAAAATAATTAAAATAATTAATTAATTATCATATAAGGAAATTAAATATTTTATTAGTTGATAAATACCTTTAACTAGATCAAGATAATAGTCATATATATATCAAAAAATCGGATTTAGGTTGATCTATTATGATTAAGGTAAGTTTCCATAAGATAATTATGAAAAAATCCTGAATCTGGCCATTCTTGACGCCTGGACTCGCCGAGTTCACAAAGGGACTCGCCGAGTCAGGCCTACTCGCCGAGTCCATGACTCAGAAACCAAAAAATCGAATTTTGCAGGTTTGTTTCAGTTAATCAAGCAACAATTTAAAGAAAACCAAGCTAGGCTCTGATACCACTGATGGGTTTTAGCCATAAGAACTTTCCTATGTGCGCATGCAAAACCCTAATGCTTGGATCTAGGCTTTCTAATTAAACATGCTTTGAATCCAAGACTTCTAATGACTAATTAGGTTAAATAACAACATTGAAACAGATCTAGAACCATACCTTTGAGTTCCTTGTTGATCTTGTGGTCTTGGAGCTTCTAGAGTCACAAATGTCACTCCTCTAATAGCTTACAAACACCAATAGCAAGAAAGATGATTTAGGAGAGAGGATAGGGGAGGAAATCGGCCAAGGTTCTCTTACTTTAGGAGAGGTGCCGATTTGCATTGCCCATGGGATCTATTTATACTTGTAGACTCCTTAAGGGTTACAACCTAAACCCTAATTGGATAATCTTCTCTTAACGCTATCCAAATCCATTCCATAGATAACTCCTTGGACGATTTTGAAGCTATCCTAGCTTCTAGAATCCGTCCCTATTATATCTACATGGATTTACAGTCTAAAGCTTAACTATCAAACAATTGACAGTTTATACCCTTTTATTTAATTAACCGCTTTAAGTCACCAAATTAATTCCAATTAATTCTATGACTTATATTAATCAAATAACAATATATTATTCTTTATATTATTCTCATAATATACTAATAATATTTACTCTCTCTTATTAAATCATCCTATCAAGTTGCTATGGTGAAGGCAACCCAAAAGGACCATGCACAACCGGGTCAAATACTTGCCTAATATAGTTGCAGCCTTAGACACTATTCCAACAACCACTACATTACCCAAAGAAGAAACCCTAGCTGTTATTTGCTGCTTCCTTGTGCTTGAGAGGCTAAGAGAGTGTTTTTGGTGCATTTTGTTGAAGAAGTTTAAAGGTTGAGAAGCTTGGAATGGAAGGAGCTTGTAGATCCAGTATCTACATCGTTTGGGCTTCCATTTGAAGGTAACAAGCTATTACCTTGGCATTCTAGCATTAGATCCCTTTTTCTTGGGTTTATGGCCATTTTTAGGGTATTTACAGATTATTTCGGGTATTGGGCATGATCTGAAGTTGTAACTTCAGATCTGGACTCCTCTAAGTCCTTAGAGTTATAAAGTCACTGAATTTATCAAGTATTGGCCCTTCTCTTTGGCTAAAACCCCTCCCTTAGCATGGTTTTGGCATTTAAGAGCTTGTATGCATGTAAAGCTTGCAACTTTACATGGAAACCATGCCCTAGGAGGATAGATCTGCAATTTGGAGCTTTGGGGTAGCTTAAAAACGACTAAACACAAAAAGGACTGAAGGGATTCGTCGATTTCCTTAGCCAACTAAACGAGTTGGGTAGGGTTTACCCGTTTTCGAGATTCTTAGTGACTTTGGTGAAGGATTAGAGTTTTCGGTCTACATGAGTTTTCGGTCTTCTAGACATTAAGGAACTCGACAAGTTACATAGGTAACTCGGCGAGTTGACAATTTACTCAGGTAACTCGACGAGTTGCTGGATGCACTCGATGAGTTGAGGTCAACATGGACTGTTGACCTTGACAATGACCAGGGTTGACTTTAAGGGTATTTATGGTATTTTAGGATTGTGACAAGTTAATCACATGATGATCATAGGCAATTGATTTGGAGCTGTGTGTGGGACCTATCTGATCTTATCTTGTTAGTTCAGCATTCACGAGAGGTGAGTCTGCTCACCATACAAATGGGTCAAAGGCACCAAGGCCGGCCCATTTTTGTTATGATTTATGATTAGTTGGTTATGAGATATGTGGTATGCTAGTTATTTGTGATACTCACATGAAAGACCTCGGGGGGTTCCCAAGGAACTTATGTGTAAGAACTTAGAGGGTTTCCAAGTCATTCCAGTATATTTGCATGTATGGTTTGTATGTTATTTCTTGGTAGTAAAGACCATGTGGGGGTTCCCAAGGAAGGAAGATCGTGTGGGGGTTCCCACGGAAGGAAGACCATCTGGGGGTTCTCATTGCAGATAGACCATGTGCGGGTTCCCATGTCAGTTAGTTAAGACGACGTGGGGATTCCAGTGGCACTATGTGTAAGACCCTGGAGGGTTTCCATGGCTTCCTTATATGTTAGTATGCATGGCTTATGTGGTTTATGTAGCTTTATTGCTAATGTGATCATGTGGATTATGTGGGGTATGCTCTGGGGAACCCGCTAAGCATTAACTTATAGTTTGTGGATTTGTTTCAGGTACATCTGAGCCTAAGGGCAAGGGTAAGGCTTGATGACACAACGTGCACTCTCTCAGAGGAATTTTTATAGGACACTTTGATGATTGGAATAATATTGTTATTGTTATTAATTTTGAAAATAAATGTATTGAGATTTTATGGTTTATGGAAATTGTTTTTGACTGTTTAAAAATAAAAAAAATTCTTTTGAAAATTGGGTAGTTTTAAGTTGGTATCAGAGCCTTGGTTTGAGGGATTCAGGCACACTCTCGGGTGTGTGTGACGACGTAAATTTTCAAAACAATTTTTCATTTTTAAAACATAATTTCATTCAAGAAAAAACCATAAAATCCAATGTAACATGGTCATTATACAAAACATATCAAATCCCAAGATCAAAACATATCCAAATCTGTTTGTGTGTGTACGAGTCACGTCGGCACCTTCCCACGGTCCTCATTAATACCTGAAACACATTACACATGAACACTGTAAGCAAGAAGCTTAGTGAGTTCCCCAATATACCAATTACACACATACGCCTTTCCAGGCCATACTCCATACGACCTTACAGCCCATGTGTCTCAGGGGACTTCCGTCCCAACCCGGTAAACCTTCCGGTACTACCCGTGTCGACTTTCCGGTCCATCACTCTCTCAAATGCTCCTCATGCTGCTCTCTAGATCTCGAATACACCAAAATATCATCAATAAACACAATCACCGACCGATCCAGCATCGGCCTGTACACCCTGTTCATGAGATCCATGAACGCTGCTGGCGCATTGGTGAGACCAAAAGGCATTACCACGAACTCGTAATGCCCATAACGAGTTCTGAACGCCGTCTTCTGGATATCTTCATCCTGAACCCTCATCTGATGATAACCCGACCTCAAGTCTACCTTGGAGAACCAAGACGCCCCCTGCAACTGATCGGACAAATCATTGATCCTCGGTAACGGATAACGGTTCTTGACCGTCAACTTGTTCAACTCCCGGTAGTCAATGCAAATCCGGTGTGAACCATCCTTTTTATTGACAAAAAGGATCGGTGCTCCCCAAGGAGAGCTACTCGGTCAAATAAACCCCTTCCCCAATAGCTCTTGAAGCTGCGAGGATAACTCCAGCATCTCTGGCGGCATGAGGCGATAAGGTGCCTTGGCGATAGGTGCTGCTCCCGAAACTAAATCGATACGGAACTCCACTTGCCTCTCGGGAGGCACACCTGGCAATTCCTCGGGAAAAACATCTGGGAAATCGCACACTATCGGAACCTCATCAATCGAACTTGGTCTCCCAACGGCCACTCGCGTGTCCATCACATAGGCTACAAATCCGCTGCAGCCCTACTGTAAACTCTGCCTCGCCCTGGCAGCTGAACCAAACGCTGACCCACATCGGGTTCTCTCGCCGTACACCGTAAGTACTCCCCCACTAGGGTCTCGTATCGTCTCCAACTGACGCTCGCAGTCTATAACAGCTCCAAATTGGCTCAACCAATCCATGCCCACTATAACACACACGTCTCCCATCGCAATCGGGACCAGATCTATCGGGAACTCCACACCGAAGATCTCAAGGATACATCCTTGAATCACATCCGTAGCATACACCGCTCGCTAGTCAGCCATAGAAACTCGCAGAGGTCGACTCAACGCCTCTCGACGGATACTAATGTGCTGACTAAATGCCAAGGAAACAAATGACCGACTCACACCCGAGTCAAATAAGACCAAAGCAGGTACAGAACTCACAAGAAAAGTACCTACGCATATCATCATATAAGCACAATATCTCAATTCAAAAAAAAAAAAGATAAATACTGAATACATACCAACCACAACATTAGGCGCTGTGCGGACCTCCTCCACAGTCAACTGGAAAAGCTCTCCCACGAGCCTTCGGAGCCTCGGCCTTCACTGGCCGAACCTCGGTAACCCTAGTAGTAGGCGCAGATCCCGGTGCTGACCCCTGATGCAACTGCAGACACTCGGCCTTCCGATGGCCAGTCTGGTTGCAATGAAAGCAAACCACAAATCCCTTGGGGTAATCCTTGGCGATATGCCCATCCTTGCCACATTTGTAGCAAGCACCCAATCGGCAGACCCCCTCATGTCCCTTGCCGCACTTCCCGCAAGTGCGGCCCTTCTGGCCTCCAGTCCTCGAATCAGCGGACTTGGTCCGCTTGGCTATCGGTTGAGACTGAGCCGGCCGCCGATCCATCCTCTGAGACTTGGCTTCCTCCCTGGCCTGAGTCTCCAACTCAATCTCCCTCTTCCGGGCATTTTCCTGGAGCTCAAGAAATGTCCGGTACGTCGAGCTCGACACGAACTCCTGAATGTCTCTCCCCAGAACGCCGAAATACCAGCTCATACGTGCCTACTCAGTAGACACCTGCTGAGGGCAGAACATCGCCCTCTCAAGAAACTTCCTCGTAATCACAGTGACCGAATCAATACCCTTCTTGAGGGTCAAGAACTCTTGAACCAACTGTTCCCTCTCCACCGGGGGAACATACTCATCTCGGAACATGGTGGTGAGCCTCTCCCAGGTCACCTCTGAGATCTCTGCAACTGTAAAGCTTGCCGTCACGAACTTCCACCAGTCCTTTGCTCCTAAGCGAAGCTGGTTCAATCCGAACCAAACCCTCAGATGCTCCGGACATGAGCACGTATAGAAGCATCCCTCAATATGAGCAATCCATCTCATCGCAGCGATCAGATCCTGCGTCCCATCAAACTCAGGTGGCTTCGTGTTGTTGAACTCCCGAAACAACAACAAGTCACCTCCCTAAGGCCTAGCAACAGCCACAGTTGCGGTAGCTACAGTGGTTGCAGCCTCAGTCACTGCGGCATACCGCTCATCGAAGGTCTCAATCAGTGTGGTCTTGATAGACCCAAACATCTCCGGAATCTCGGCTCTGATCGCCGCCGCCACCTCATCGTGGATCATCTGAAAAAGCTCCTCGTCACTCAAACCGCTTGCCTCAAGTATGTGGCGTGTCCCAACCATTATGTCTCTGAAAATATAACATAATAATATCAAAGACTCGTTTGAGCATGCTCGCACTCGATAACTCAACCCTACTTGTTCCTGTAGCACCTGGTTCTTGGTACGTATTCTTTTATTTAAACCTTTGAGTATCTTGCATTTTGGCCTTGGACTCAACGAGTCAAAGGCTCAACTCGCCGAGTAGGAGCGGAAAGAGGCACAGGGTTTAAGTCGCGGACTCGCCGAGTCGGGTCCCGGACTCGGCGAGTAGCCTCTGTCTGGACAAAAACCATAATATGAGGGTTTGCACCCTATTTAAGCAACCTTATGCAGCCCCCATCGCCCCTTTGTGCATCTAGAAACCCCTCATATCAAACCCTGGCCGTTTTTGGGAAGATCTAAGGCTTTTTGAGTGATTCTTGTGAGTTTTGACCACAAGGAAGAAGGAAGAGCATAAAAGGATCAAGAGGGGACTAAAGGATTCGAGTTTGGTTCATCATTTGCATTCTTTGGAAGGTATAAAGTCTGAACCTTGCTCATTCATTTGTTAGATCCCTCTTTGAGGTGATTAAGGCTTTTATAAGCCATTTTTGGTGGCCAACCATGTTTGCAAACATGGTTGGGGGTTTGGGCTTCTGTATCATGTCATTATATGAGTCACAAGACAGATCTTGGCTGCTTTTGCACCCAAGGAAGGCCCCATGCAACAAAAGAACCATTTTAGAGCCTTTTAAGCTCTAATGTCCCATGCATGCACGTAAAGTTTGTAACTTTACGTGCTAGATCGAGTCCAGGGGTTGGGATCTATCATTTGGTCAAGTATTGTTCATCTGAAATCGAAATTTTAGTGAAGGGATGTGACCGACTCGGCGAGTCCATCCTTGGACTCGGCGAGTCTAAGGGTTTTTCCCCTTTCTGTTGAGGGTCAAAAGAACCCAGTTGAGTGTGGAAAGGTTTTAAGGGGGTCCCAGGGAGTACCCCAACGTTCTGGACTACGCCAATGTGCTAGAAGTTCTTGGGACTCGGCGAGTGCATGAACGGACTCGGCGAGTCCAAGGCAATCTTCAAAGAACTCGACGAGTTGTTGTTCATCAACTCAGTGAGTCAAGGACAAATCTTGTTCATTAGATGAAGGTGAACTAGACGGGTTGTTCATCAACTCGGTGAGTCGGATGAGTTTTCATGTGGCGTTCGAATGAGAGAAGAACTCGTCGAGTTGGCGGCCCAACTCGACGAGTAGGGTCGCGGATGAGGACGAGTAGAGAGTGAGGGACTCGGCGAGTCGGGTCAACTGGAAGTTGACTTTGACCTTGACTTGACTTGGTTGGGGGTAAAATGGTTATTTTACCCTAAGTATAGAGATCAGTTTCTAACTGAGTGTTTGTGGGGTTTATAGCCGGAGGATTTCCGGAGCAACAGCAGACGGAGGATTCCCACACTGGTTATCAGCAGCTACTTGTTCGAGGTGAGTTACCTTCCAGTAGGGGTGGGTCTAAGGCCACAATGCCGGCCCACCAATGAGGAGTATTTAGAAGATGATTGTCTTGGTGATAATTATCTCAGTCTGGTTAAGTGTTTGGTTATGAGTTACATCTGTATGATATGTTACGTGCATGATAGGGATAGTTTCCTTGATAGTGGCCCTTAGGACCGAGGGGTAGGTCAGTACCCGGATATGCCCGACTGTATAATTATATCTTGTTATTGTATGTTAGTGGTAGGGGGTGGAATAGTCCCCAGTTACCGGTTGAAAGATACCGATGATGATTATCGGTTGAAAGATACCGATGACGATTACCGGTTGAAAGATACCGATGACGATTATCGGTTGAAAGATACCGATGGCACTATATGGTATGTGGTATGATGGGGGAACTCACTAAGCTTTGTGCTTACGGTTTCAGTTTTTGGTTTCAGGTACCTCTTCATCTAAGGGGAAGGAGCTGGCGGCGTAGCATGGCATCACAAACACATATGATTTTCCGCACGGTTTTTTCTGGGATTGTACTCTGATATGACATATGTTTATGTTGTGGGTTTTAAATATGATACTTGGTTTTGAGATGACGTGTTTATACAATATTTTCTAATGAATGTTTTATGAATTAATTAATCAAAAATGAAATTTTTGGGCTTGAATTTTGGGATGTTACAGTTCCTTAGTACCCAAAGGATTCTTACTTAAAGTGCGCACTGCTCCGGTGACTTCAATAGTACGGGCCCTTATACTACCGCCTACACCGCATCAGTATTCACCCTAAGTCCTCCTCCTTGGATCCCAGATCACAAGTACTCTATATCTCACTGGCATAGGCTACCCTTCGGTAGACCTCTTATCAGCCCCTCACTGTTACCTACTAACTCTCAAGCATCACATAGCAGCACAATCCTTACTAGGCTAAGGCATCACAAAATCAGGCCACTCTAGTCCTAATATGAATACCTAGCCAGCTCTAGCATGCATAACATAACATATCAGATCCCATAACACATAACGTAAGGGCATTTTGGGGATTCACCGTTCGGGCGCTGGCTGACCGTACACACTGTTTCGCTCTGGTTGTCTCAAAATCTCTTTCTTTTTAGAAAAATTATTTTTATCGTTTGAAAATTTTCTCAAATCCTCAGTTTGAGTTCAGATACGCCCGAAGGTGCATCCGAGTCCCTCAAACCAAGGCTCTGATACCAACTTGTAACGACGTAAATTTTCAAAACAATTTTTCATTTTTAAAACATAATTTCATTCAAGACAAAACCATAAAATCCAATGTAACATGGTCATTATACAAAACATATTAAATCCCAAGATCAAAACATATCCAAATCCGTCTGTGTATGTATGATTCACGTCGGCGCCTTCCTACAGTCCTCACTAGTACCTAAAACACATTACACATAAACACTGTAAGCAAGAATCTTAGTGAGTTCCCCAATATACCACTTACACACATACGCCTTTCCAGGCCATACTCCACATGACCTTCTGGTCCGTGTATCTCAAGGGACTTTCGTCCCATCCCAGTAAACCTTCCATTCCTACCGGTGTCGACCTTCCAGTCCATAACTCCCCGACCTTCCGATCCACATCATAATGCCTTACGGCCCATATCAAGCATTGCATACATATCACATACATAACGTATACAATACATGCAACTCATAGCATACAATGCATATATCTCATAGCATACAAGACCTTCCGGTCACACATAGGTACCCTGCCAGGCACAGTATAGTGAGAAGACTCACCTCGGGTAAATCTCGGAAATCTTGAACTTTGTGAGATAAGATCTGGCCTCCGCCTAATCATAACAAACACTTCTCATTGATACATTTCCCCAAGGCTAGACTCTTTCCTTTCCTATCATTCTCAGAAGGGTAAAAGACCATTTTACCCCTCTCATGGCTCAAATACCCAAAATTTGACAAAAACCTAAAAGTCAACAAAAGTCAACCTTCTGAGGTACGCGGCGCGTACCAGATCTATACGCTGAGCGTACCCGGAGGCTTCACATAATCGGGGTACGCGGCCCCTTATGCCGTGCGTACTAGGATTACGCCCAGCATAACTCCCAGCTTTCTCCTCCTTTTCATTCAGGTCTTAATTGGTTAAGACTTGCGTCCAAAATCCAGATCTGACTTCTCTAATATGATTTAATCCATAAAGTTGGTGTCTTTAAGCCTTTGCATGGCTGTGGATGTCACCAACACCCAAAACACTCCATTTCCAACTTTAAAAGGTCTGTATCTCATGCATGAACAACCTTTAACAACCAAGATTGGATTTTTATCACATAACAACACTAAATGAGCTAATATGGGACTGATCTCGGCTTCTATGAGCTCAAATACTCAAAAAGCTATGAACTTGGGGACCAAAAACCCTAAAACTTCTCTCTACAAAGCATGAACAGAAAAGATGCAAAGCTTGAAGCTTTTTACCTCAAAATGAAGCTTCTTTCACTGCTAAACTCGGATCCAAAAGCTTGAGCTCCAACCCTTCCTCTTCCAAGGCTATCACTTTGCTCCAAATGGCCAAGAACACAATACAAGTCCCTCCTAAACATTCCCTTTCTATTAGAACGAGATTTAGGTTTTTGAAATGTTAAAGCTCTGGAAAAGGTAGCCAACAAAAGGGGCTTAAGGTTGCTTAAATAGGGAGGCTCAACATATTAGGGTTTCTTTTCTGGGCCGGGTACGCTCCGCGTACACATTGGTACGCCCCGCGTACCTGGCGACCCTTCCCGCTCAAGACGCAGATGAGTATGCTGAGTGTACACCCCAGTACGCCCTGCATACTCACCAAACATGCATTCCCTTAATAAGGGCCAAAAGTGCATATTGCTCAAAGATGAAGGTTCACAAGGTATACCTGATTTTTGGGATGTTACAGTGTGTCAGGACTCAAACTAAGGAAATGGTAAAATTGTTTTCAAAAATATAAGTTAAAAACTTATTAGAATAAGAAAGAGGAGAGTGCAAAGCGCGTGATCGGCCGAGCCAAGTAAGTAGTTCCTCCAGTATGTTAGCCATATTATACTGATATGTGAGTTATGATAATCGTATGAATCTTGCTATGTTTATGCTTTCAAAATTGTAAACGATTAGAGACTTATAGCCTCAGAATGATTGACTTGGCCTTATTTCCTATTCCTTGTATGGTTGTGGTCTTAAGGTAGAGTCTATTATTTGAAAGTCTATTTGATACTATTATGTGTATAATTTTCATGCGTAAGGTAACCTGTTATGATTGAGTTTTGGTTTGATATGGATGGAGGAAATCTTAGGTTAGCCTAGGATTTGAGCTATATGGTATCCTGTGAGATATGATTTGTTTTGAGACGAATTAGAGTCATCACGTAGAGCCTTGGGAAAGGTACAAGTAGGTGTGGAAGGTAGTGTTGGGCCTATACTACTGAAATCATAGGACCAATACCCTAACCAATGTTAGATCTGGAAGCTCTAAGGAGTACCGGTGTGGGAGGATCCCCTCTATGGACATGCTGATCATTATGTTTTATGTTATTTCAATACAGCATGGTGGTGACACAGTTCATAGCTGGGGGATCATGATCGGGATCAGGGTCTGGAGCTAGGCCGCATGACACTACCGAGCCCATTGACGAGAGGTTGCATGAGCTTATTACAGTAGAGGTTACGAGGGGAATCCTTGACGCCACCCCAGTTATCTTTGGGACAGTCAAGGAGGGTATGATGGAGATCATGGAGGAGAGGGTCAGGGCATTCAGAGCTGAGATTGTTGTGAGCCAGGTCGAGGCTCGAACTCTCTCGTATGGGAGTTTAAGGCGTGCGGGGCGCCGAAGTTTTTTGGGGTCAACACTGGGTGGCGAACATAGAGAACGCGCAGCACGTGAGTTCTTGACCTGGTGGAGCAAAGGTAGGGTTTGCTTCATGTATGCTAAGGGATCGGGCACGAGATTGGTGGGGAGAGGTGACTAGCCAGGTGGGAGCAGCCGGTGTGGTTAAGACGACATGGGCTGAGTTCTTCAGATGCTTTGATTTGGAGTTTGCGCTGTCTTTTGAGGTGTAGCGGTTGGTGAGGGAGTTTCAGGAGCTCCAGCAAACCTCTAAGACTGTGGCGGAGATTACCGCCAAGTTTCAGGAACAGGCATTGTTGATCCCATAGTATGCTACCGATGAGGACAAGAGGAGGATGAGATATCATTCCATGATAAGGGATGATATCTGTGAGTTCGTGAGCTTTACAGGGTGCAAAATCCTAAATGAGATAGTAGAGAAGGCCCGTAAGCGAAAGATGGAGTTGGAGTTCCGCACCAAGCAGAAGCCCGACCAGATACAGACAACGGTAGGTCAGGTTAAAAAGCCTAAGACCTCGGATTCATCCAGTAGGGGCCAGGTTAAAAAGCCTAAGCCTAAGTTTATCCCGAAGGTAAAAGGAATGGATAAACTTCGACTCATATGGCTTGTTCTACTACTTGTTGAATCATACACAAAGGCACGTTTTATAACATCGAGTTACCAATGCGTTTTCGTGCAATCAATATATAACCAACTTATAGTAACAACTCATATCTCTAGGTTTGAAGAATATAAGATATTATCGTCTCATGATCACTCGTGATAAAATCCATGAAGTGATTCCAATGAGCGCGGGTTGAATCCAATACTCAGAACTTATGAGCACTCATGAGTGTTGTAGCCCTTTGTCCAACATCTTAGACCTCTACAAGCCAACCCATGACAATCTTAATTCATATCTACTTCCAACATATGACCGACTGTGGATGGTTTGAATAACTTAGTCATCCAGAACAATGACCTAGTTTATTCTGGAAGTCAAAATATGCAAAATGAACCACAAGAATAATTGAATCGACTATGGTATCAAAACCTATGAACATAAATAAAACACCTTTTATTTATCACCATATGATTACACATTATTCATTGTATATTGTTTCAGCTATCAACTTTATTCTTGAATTTAAAACAATAGTTGTCCCATACTCCAAGCATGTACACTATGTTTTCTAAACACTAGTCATGCCATACACCAAGTGTGCATACTATGTTTGTCTATGATCTTTACTTTGTGAAATAGATCAATTGAATATAACTCAAATGATCCTCTTTCCATAGTCCCAAATCCTTACTGCAAATGCAAGAATTCCAAATTCATGCCATTTACTGAAATCTGTTAGATTCTAAATTTATATGCATTGATCCTCTTGTAATGATTATGCACAAAGTCAGAAAGACTTGACAACAAACATTATAGAGCATTCCAAAGGAGATCAACTCATTGGAAACATCTTTCTTGCATTAAGTTTCCTAATCTTACACAGATTGAATAATTTCTAACTTTGAAAATTTTCCATATTCCATTTTGGCTATCACTTCTGAACAAGAGTTGCCTCCTTACAGATTATGACAAATCCAAACTCATATAGACTGAACTCAATGTTAATTTCTTGCCACCTGGAAGCTCAAGGGCCTGCCATTGCTTCCAAGTTGTTGGCAACCAATTGAGAAATCTGAGAACTCATATGCAAAGCCAAATTTAACTGGAATGGCCATAGAATATGTCAACATGATAGGTTATAAACCTCAAGTTGTGTGCTAGTGAAGAATTTCAGGTTTTATTCTTGATTAGTTCTTGAGACTTTCAAGACCTTTAAGACTCCCACTGTCCTCTTGACATATAAGACTTTCTTGTAAGATATTCAAGAGATAGTGTGGATTCTAATCAAGACAAATACTTCACACAATTGGCCTTAGTTGGTCATTGTTTTATCCAAAACATCACAACTTACCAATTTCAAATGTACAAGAGTAGAAAACTTTTACTCTTACATGTGATAAGTGTTTTAAAAATTCTTTAAGACATGTCACTCAAGTTACAATCTTAGAGTATAACTCTAAGAATTCTTTTTGGAACGAAGTATGAATCATCTACTTGATTTAACCACTTCAAAATTTCATAACTCCTCTTCTTAACTATCAGAATGCACTTAGAGGATGAATTATGATAAGGTCTCAAAATCATTAAGATGGTCTTAAAACATGATACTAAAGTACTCTCCCATCTTTTCAGATTTGAGAAACTTTTATCTTTCTGCCTAAATTGATTCTTCTTATTCGCTCTGCCATAAATTGGAACCTTTTCCAATGTACCAGAATTACACTTAAGCTTGTAAGTATAACCATATTTACTGAGCTATAGTAAATTATGACGAATAGTCTTATCGATCTTTTGTGGTGGACTCTGACCAGTGCATAAGAATGTGTATGTAACATCCCAAAAATTCAAGACCAAATATTTCTTTTTAATAAAACATTACTTTAACCAAAGATATCATTCCAAAACATAATCTGAGTATAAGTTTTCAAACACATGTTTATTATAAGAGTAAACATTCCCAGGCTGACTAATCTATGGTGTGTGCCATGCGATCACCCCAAGCTCCTCCCTCCGCTACCGGAAGTACCTGAAAACAAAACTGAAAACCGTAAGCACGAAGCTTAGTGAGTTCCCCACCTTACCACATACCATGCAAAACCACATACTGCACATACTGGGCCACGCCCGCTATCCTGGGCCTCGCCCTCTACTTCGGGCCTCGCCCGCTACAACAGCCACGCCGCTCCAGGCCCCGCCTGGCTTTGAGCCCCGCTCAGATAGAGATTTGTTTCACTTAGGCCTCGCCTGTCACAGGGCCTCGCCCACTAACATATAATATCACATAAACATATCACATAACATTACATAAACTAAACATATACTGACAACTCTTGCTCTAAGGCCTCGCCTATCTCTGGGCCCCGCCCATGTCCTGCTACTGACGAGTCATGGAACCTCGTCCATACTCCTGCTGATAGTGAGATACGGGCCCAGCCCACCCTCACTCCTTTCTTAACTTGGGCCTCGCCCCTGCTCTGCTGCTACTGAGATGTGGAACACCATCCACACTCTGCTATTGGTGAGTTACGGGACCTCGCCCACACTCGCCTCCCTACCAGGCACATACAAGTATCACACAGACAAGAAGTATAAACTACCACATAAACTACTCCTTGGGCACCCGCCCTCTATCATTGGACCTCGTCCGAATATCATACTAGCATACTGTGCCTAGGGCTAACCCCCGGGTCTTCTACTCATAACTACATGGGTCGGCATTGTGGCCGTAGACCCATTCATACAAAGGGAAACTCACCTGATACTGCTGAACTGCTGCTGCTAACCCCCTTTGACCACTACCTGACCACTAACTCCGAACTGCTGCTCCGCTAGCTCCCCGAGCTACCAATATCAACATAACACTTAATCTAACTGACGTTCAAAGGTCAACCAAGTCAACTCTATTCAAAGTCAACATCCTGGTCAAAGTCAACCTTCCAGGTCAACCCTACTCGTCGAGTCACCCTACTGACTCGCCGAGTTCATAAGTCCAGAGTCCTTCCACTCGTGACTCTACTCGCCGAGTCAGCCCCTGACTCGCCGAGTCTTCTGATTCCCGATTCCTGTCTTGTCCAACTCACTGAGTCCTGGCTCGACTCGCTGACTCGAGACTTAACTCGAAGGGTTTGGGACCACGCGACCTGACTCGCCAAACACACGACAATCTTCATCCAACTCGCCGAGTTGTTCATCCAACTAGCCGAGTTCATGCCTATCTTCATCCGACTCGACGAGCTGTTCATCCCACTCGTCGAGTTCCTCCTCATCTTCAAGCTACTCGCCGAGTCCACTCGAAGGACTCACCGAGTCCAATAAGATCCACTTACATGCAGAGGACTTCCGAGTCATGCATGAACTCCAAACTGTAGATCTACCCTTGCCAAGCCTATTCCCCATGTAAAGTTGCAAACTTTACGTGTAGAGAGGGAGATCTAGGCAAAATGCACCAATAACTAGGGTTTAAGACCAAGAGGCTCCATAATCCACTCAATGGCTGATACTTTACGGGATTCCAAACCAAAATAAGCATGGATCTGAGGTAGCAACCTCAGATCTGGACCTCCAGCTTGAAATTGATCTTAGGCGTGGCTTAAAAGCCCCAAAACTCATAACCAAAGAAGATCTAAAGGAGGGAAACGAATTGATACCTTCCAATGCTCTGAAATGTTCCCCAAACTTCAGATCCAAAGCCACTCCTTAATGCTTCAAAGATTCCTACTCCTTCTTCTTCCTTAAAACCACTCAAAAATGGCTAAAAGCTTGAATGAACAGAATGGAGGCTTAGGGTGCGGCGTTCTGGGTGTGAGAGACAGTAAAGGAGCCCTAGGAAGAAGATTGAGACGTTTAAATAGGCTCCAAGCCCCGGATTTAGGGTTTTCCTCGCACAAACCAGACTCGCCGAGTCCACTTGGCCGACTCGCCGAGTTGGTCACTTACTCCTCGACCCGGATCCCGCTCCGACTCGCCGAGTCCTTCCTTGGACTCGCCGAGTCCCTCCTAATTTTAGGGTTTCCTTTACTTTCTTGGCTTTCAAAATCTTGGGTGTTACAAATCTCCCCCACTTAAACTGAAATTCGTCCTCGAAGTTTACCATGGCCCACCGCCTACGATCTGCCTCCAATACCCAACACCAGCCGCCTACCCGCGCTGGTCTTCCACCTGGTCATTCTGACTAACATCAACCTCGCGGGTAAACCTCGGGTCAAACCCGACCCTGAACAACTTAGAAACAGAACTTACTCAACCGATAATCCTTCTGGTACTCACCGAGTACTGCACTGAACCCGCAGAGGTTCTCCACTTCTTTCCTTGCGCAATTTCCTTGCCTTCCCAAGGCAAAGCCTCATAACCGACTTTTCCTCTGACATTGTGAAGGCCCTATCCTTCACTAACTCCATCACCTCCCCGCTAATCCCAGAACGGGTCATCACCGTCAGTACTCACTGATACTCCTTTCTGCCAACACTGGGTGTCGAGCACCCCTCGACTCAACTAACTGAATCCCACCATACACTGCATACTCGCACTGCCACCGACTGGCAATTCTGCTATACCTCGTCTGCCTCCCTGATGAACTGAGACCACCCTGGTCCCTACCAACCTATCAATGACTGGATTACCGGCTCCCACCGGTAGCTAGTCCCAACATCATCACTGGTCGCTCTCAGCGACTTCCAAAGAAACCTCGACCACCTATAACTGCTCAATCAATCCTGCCATCCAGGCACTACAAACCTGGGATCCCCGATCCCCTAACTTGACACTAAGGTCCCTACCAGGTCCCACCTGCGCTGCTAAAACTCACGGGCCTCGCCCACGGGTCCCACCCGCATCTATCCTTCTAGTCTCACTAGTCTAGTCACTCACGCCCGGGCCTCGCCCACAGGTCTCACCCAACCATACTATTGAGCAACCCTGCTCCCAGGTCTCACCTCTCTAGAGCTATACAGGCAACTCCATACCATTCTCATCCACTACCCATTCCTGATCCCTACTCGATCACTAGGAGATAAGGGCCTCGTCCCGACTCCGCTAACGAAACTACTAAGGAATGCTACGGCTTACCCGTAGTCTTACATCACCAACCATTGCCGACTGCTAGCGAATGCTACGGCTGCCCCGTAGTCTTACAATACTTCCTACCACTGACTGCTAATACGAAGGCACCCACGTGCCATCAGCTTCTCAAGATCCATATTCCGACTCCCGCGAGTCCTTCAGGCGATCCACAACCTGAATTCTCAACCATAACTAACCATTACCATCACACGCGCTAGCTGATGTGGAGTTTCTCAAACTCCCAACCCTGAAATCCTCAAACCATCGAACGCTGAACTACTTCTCTTCCCTCTCGGAGGTCACGTACTCATTCTGGGTCTGCGTGCTCCTCTCTGGGCACACCCGGAGGATTCTCCCCCACTTCGATCGTGCTTACGCCTTGCTGCTCAATACTCAAAGAGATCTCGATCCTTGCTACCATTCCATAACCCATCTACTGAGGAACCCAAGCCCGCCATAGCTAGGGATTTAGCCAACCCATCACAATCACTGCACCACTCCGAACTAGTGAAACGTACCAAATCCCTCTCCAAGCATGCTATAGATACTGCATCCTTCGAAACCTACTTCAATAGAGCACATCCCCTAACTACCATACAAATATCCAAGGTATGCAGATGGCATATAACTCGATCACAATCAACCAATCAAAATTAAATACTTTTACCGCTAATGATGCAGAACCATAACAATGAAATCATGCACAAATAAAAGAACTAAAAAAATGGGAAATTGCATACCTGCAACGTCCAGCGTTGCTCGAGTCTCCAAGGTCGTCATCTGAAAAGCCCTGCTCCCTGCTGCAGGTGTCTCTACCCGGCCCTGACGGCCATCCGCGATCCTCAAAGTTGCAGGGGCGGGTGCCATCACCCGTCCTGCCGAAGACAAACTGGGGCACTGGGCCTTCTTGTGGCCCTGCTGGTTGCAATGAAAACATATCATGTCTGATCCCTGCGTGGCGGTAACAGTACAATCCCTGCTGAAATGACCAGTCCGACCGCACTTGAAACAGCCAGACTCACCACCGCTACCACTCCTGCACGCGCCCCCGTGCACCCTACCACACTTTCCGCACCGACTGCGGTCCTGATGATCCCTCGATCTCGAATCTGATCCCTTTGGCCTTTTGCCCGAACCCGTAGCTACCTGAACCTCATCCGGCTTCCTCTTCCGGATCTGCTCCAAATCAATTTCCCTCTCTCTAGCCCGAGAGATCATATCTTCCAGCGTCTTACAGCCGGACCTGCTCACAAACTCCCTGATGTCCGCTCTCAACAACTCATGGTATCGGGCCTTCTTCATCTCCTCATCCGTGACATACTGCGGTACAAGAAGATCCCTCTCCCTGAACTTGGCGGTGATCTCCGCCACAGTCTCAGTAGTCTGCGTCAAATCCTGAAACTCTTGTGCCAGCTGTTGTACCTCAATAATCGGCGAAAACTCCACCCTGAACCTGGCCGAGAAATTGCTCCAAGTCATCACGTCCAACGTGGCATCATCCCCCAAATCATGACCAATCTCCTCCCACCAATCCCTCGCTCTGTCCTTCAGAAGACAGGAGGCGAGTCTAACCTTGTCCCCCTCGGGACACTTGCTCGTACGAAAAGCGTTGGCTACATCCGCCAACCATCTGCTGCTAGCAATGGGGTCCCGAGCCCCATGATAATCTGGTGCCCCGCAGGCTCTGAACTATCGAAACTTCAAGGTACGCGCTCCCATCAATGCCATCATCTCAGTACGGAAGGCTCCCAGCCTCTCCTCCAAGATCTCCAGTATGCCCTCCTTGACCTTGCCAAAGATCATAGGGGTCTGAGCTAGAATACTACGCGTAACCTCAGCTGATATCAACTCTCTCATCCGCTCCTCGAGCTGCTCGGTCCCTGAACCCGAGCCTGATCCCTCTCCGGCGCCTGATCCGCCCACTGGTCTCTCTCGCAATGTCACCATGCTGAAAATATACCACAACCACTATCAGAATACTCGTCACTGATACGAGACCAAACATGCCCTACCAGGTTCCCGGTCTTGTCTCTGCCCTTCCCGAATCGAGTACGGATCCTCTGCTTTCAGTAGTACGGGCCCATACTACCTTCCACATCTATCCGTACTTTCCTCAGGAATTGCTTTGACTCCACCAGGCCCCTTATCCACTACTACTGCTCCCAGCACTATCTCATCCTAGGCTTACCCTAGGGAAACCTCTAACTCAGCTCAAACCAGTCCTCAGCTGCTGAAGGCTTCCTCGCGATGCCAATTAGCCATTACCTGGATACCATCACATGTGACGCGGCTCAGATAATCCTTCGAGTAAGAGACTCGTCCCTACAACGGTTGGACTCAAACGAGAGCTGCGCAATAGGGCCAAATCCAGCACTCTGAGATTATTCAACCCTGATCACATGTGACGTGGCGTATCCACTTAATGGCTAACTCCCATCACTCAAAATCCCACCTTTGCACAAAGCAAGCAGCATACAGACAAGGGGAAAATCTAACCACAACCTACTCAAGCAATCATATGCAAATAGCAAGAATCTGAACTAGCATGCAACACAAACTCATAAACTCAGGCATAACCTAAACAGGCTATCCTACTACTGTCTAATCAGCACTATCATGCAGCTCAAAAGCACAAATAACAGGCACATAAGGCATCATCCCTAGATCCTTAGTCCTATTCTAGCATGTTGTTCTATCATCTGATAATCATAACATAAACTTGTATGGGTATTTTGGGGTACTTACTTGAGCTCGGTTGATTGCATGCACCACACCTCTTTTCTCTTTTCAAAGTTCTTTTCTTTCTGAATTCTTTTTGCTTTTCTAAAACTGTTTTTCGTTCTTAAAATTCTTTTTACAAAACTGCCTTTTCATTTTTGAAAACTTTTTATCCGACCCCTCAGTTTGAGTTCAGGCACACCCGAGAGTATGCCCGAATCCCTCAAACCAAGGCTCTGATACCAACTTGTAACATCCCAAAAATTCAAGACCAAAAATTTCTTTTTAATAAAACATTACTTTAACCAAATACATCATTCCAAAACATAATCTGAGTATAAGTTTTCAAACACATGTTTATTATCAGAGTAAACATTCCCAGGCTGACTAATCTATGGTGTGTGCCATGCGATCACCCCGAGCTCCTCCCTCCGCTACCGGAAGTACCTGAAAACAAAACAGAAAACCGTAAGCACGAAGCTTAGTGAGTTCCCCACCTTACCACATACCATGCAAAACCACATACTGCACATACTAGGCCACGCCCGCTATCCTGGGCCTCGCCCTCTACTTCGGGCCTCGCCCGCTACAACGACCACGCCGCTCCAGGCCCCGCCTGGCTTCGAGCCCCACTCGGATACAGATCTGTTTCACTTAGGCCTCGCCTGTCACAGGGCCTCGCCCACTAACATATAATATCACATAAACATATCACATAACATTACATAAACTAAACATATACTAACAACTCTTGCTCTAAGGCCTCGCCTATCTCTGGGCCCCGCCCGTGTCCTGCTACTGACGAGTCAAGGAACCTCGTCCATACTCCTGCTGATAGTGAGATACGGGCCCAGCCCACCCTCACTCCTTTCCTAACTTGGGCCTCGCCCCTGCTCTGCTGCTACTGAGATGTGGAACACCATCCACACTCTGCTATTAGTGAGTTACGGGACCTCGCCCACACTCGCCTCCCTACCAGGCACATACAAGTATCACACAGACAACAAGTATAAACTACCACATAAACTGCTCCTTGGGCACCCGCCCTCTATCATTGGACCTCGTCCGAATATCATACTAGCATACTGTGCCTAGGGCTAACCCCCGGGTCTTCTACTCATAACTACATGGGTCGGCATTGTGGCCGTAGACCCATTCATACAAAGGGAAACTCACCTGATACTGCTGAACTGCTGCTGCTAACCCCCTTTGACCGCTACCTGACCACTAACTCCGAACTGCTGCTCCGCTAGCTCCCCGAGCTACCAATATCAACATAACACTTAATCTAACTGACCTTCAAAGGTCAACCAAGTCAACTCTATTCAAAGTCAACGTCCTGGTCAAAGTCAACCTTCTAGGTCAACCCTACTCGTCGAGTCACCCTACTGACTCGCCGAGTTCATAAGTCCAGAGTCCTTCCACTCGCGACTCTACTCGCCGAGTCAGCCCCTGAATCGCCGAGTCTTCTGATTCCCGATTCCTGTCTTGTCCAACTCACTGAGTCTTGGCTCGACTCGCTGACTCGAGACTTAACTCGAAGGGTTTGGGACCACGCGACCTGACTCGCCGAACACACGAAAATCTTCATCCAACTCGCCGAGTTGTTCATCCAACTAGCCGAGTTCATGCCTATCTTCATCCGACTCGACGAGCTGTTCATCCCACTCGTCGAGTTCCTCCTCATCTTCAAGCTACTCGCCGAGTCCACTCGAAGGACTCGCCGAGTCCAATAAGATCCACTTACATGTAGAGGACTTCCGAGTCATGCATGAACTCCAAACTGTAGATCTACCCTTGCCAAGCCTATTCCCCATGTAAAGTTGCAAACTTTACGTGTAGAGAGAGAGATCTAGGCAAAATGCACCAATAACTAGGGTTTAAGACCAAGAGGCTCCATAATCCACTCAATGGCTGATACTTTACGGGATTCCAAACCAAAATAAGCATGGATCTGAGGTAGCAACCTCAGATCTGGACCTCAAGCTTGAAATTGATCTTAGGCATGGCTTAAAAGCCCCAAAACTCATAACCAAAGAAGATCTAAAGGAGGGAAACGAATTGATACCTTCCAATGCTCTGAAATGTTCCCCAAACTTCAGATCCAAAGCCACTCCTTAATGCTTCAAAGATTCGCACTCCTTCTTCTTCCTTAAAACCACTCAAAAATGGCTAAAAGCTTGAATGGACACAATGGAGGCTTAGGGTGCGGCGTTCTGGGTGTGAGAGACAGTAAAGGAGCCCTAGGAAGAAGATTGAGACGTTTAAATAGGCTCCAAGCCCCGGATTTAGGGTTTTCCTTGCACAGACCAGACTCGCCGAGTCCACTTGGCCGACTCGTCGAGTTGGTCACTTACTCCTCGACCCGGATCCCGCTCCGACTTGCCGAGTCCTTCCTTGGACTCGCCGAGTCCCTCCTAATTTTAGGGTTTCCTTTACTTTCTTGGCTTTCAAAATCTTGGGTGTTACAGTGTACCCGATCCCTTAGTCCTTCACTTGACTCACACATCCATGAGAACAAGTGGTTAGTCTTAATTTTTCCAATGCTCGAAAGTTCTCATTCATCATGCTATACAACTTGCACGATTCCAAGTTTCTATCCAACTAAAACTTGGGTGATGAGAATCTTTCCTTATTTGGTAAATTTAGACACTACCACAAATGAGAGAATCAAATTCATATTTCCACTCTTGCTCTTAATGGAATCTTATAAGCAACACAGATTTTCACAAATGTCATTCTAAGGATATTTTAAAATAAATAAAATCAAAAGATTTACCTTTTATTTTAAAACTTTGCGGAAAAGCTTATCCTTACAATCCATATGAAAACTTGTTGTTATCTATTCCTAAGCAAAATATCATAACTCCTAAGAAGTAGCTCAAGAATCCGATCTTCAAACTATGCGATAGAAATCCATCTACGCGATCAGATTCAGCATATAATATTTGGTAACCAATCTTTGGTAAATCTTAGATTGTCCTCGACAATTGTTTAATCCTTTTAGTGATATCCAATTCTAGACCTTTTCCCTTCTTAATGCCCCAGGCATTTGGAAAATTTTAGAAAGGATGAATATAGCACATGCAATCGATCCTATATCCGAAGCATATGGGACACGATTCTTGATGTCTCACATAAAGACTAAACTAGTCTTTTGCTATAATATTTCCATTTCAATTTGCCAAGTTCTCATAATTTAGATTATGAAAAGGGATGTCGTAATCATAATCGAATTTTAGAACGCAAATAATGGACCCATATATTAGAATTTTCTTATGTTGAGCCATTCCAACATGACATGCATATATATATACTTGACTAAATACAATTAAAACCTCAATCTAAGCTTTTAGATTTGAGATGAAGTATAATTTCCTCTCCCTTAATTATAGCAAAACAACTTTTTCCCAATTGAAACCTTTTGCTTTCTATAATTAATATTGCTAACTTGCAACCTTTATCATAATTATCATGCTCCTACTAACATGATGATTATTAGCATAACACTTATGCTCCCACTAGCTTTGACATATACTCAGAAATCAGCTGAACTTCTAGGAAACACAATACTTTATTGACTTTCTTACCAAAGTTCAGATTTTTGATACTAGATTGCTTTGATAAAACTTTATCAATATCATACAACTTATCTTATTTAACTCACAGGTGTGTCTAAACAATTTCAGAACTATGAAAAGGGATTTCATAATCATAGTCTCAATTATTTAGACCTTTGCCACTTATCACAAGTCCATGTTAGTGTGTCGGTTAACCACACAGCTCCACTAACGACTTTGAGAATGCAAATATCACAATTGCTATCTACTTCAAATCTACTTGGTGGAAGTGTTTCCTCACCATCATTTTCATGAATCGAAGAGAAACCTTATGACCCTTAGATTTAATGGTGTATGTGTTCTTATCCATGTGAATTGCCAAAACCATAGTTACAAGACAAGGATAATGACAAATCCAAACTCATATGGACTGAACTCAATCTTAATTTCTTGCCACCTGGCAGCTCAAGGGTCGGCCATTGCTTCCAAGTTGTTGTGCAACCAATTGAGAACTCTAAGAACTCATATGCAAAGCCAACTTTAACTGGAATGGGCACAGAATATGTCAACACGATAGGTTATAAACCTCAAGTTCTGTGCTAGTGAAGAATTTCAGGTTTTATTCTTGATTAGTTCTTGAGACTTTCAAGACCTTTAAGACTCCCACTGTCCTCTTGACATATAAGACTTTCTTGTCAGATATTCAAGAGATAGTGTGGATTCTAATCAAGACAAACACTTCACACAATTGGCCTTAGTTGGTCATTGTTTTATCCAAAACATCACAACTTACCAATTTCAAATGTACAATAGTAGAAAACTTTTGCTCTTACATGTGATAAGTGTTTTAAAACTTCTTTAAGACATGTCACTCAAGTTACAATCTTAGAGTATAACTCTAAGAATTATTTTTGGAACGAAGTATGAATCATCTTCTTGATTTAACCACTTCAACAATTCATAACTCCTCTTCTTAACTATTAGAATGCACTTAGAGGATGAATTGTGATAAGGTCTCAAAATCATTAAGATGGTCTTCAAACATGATACTAAATTACTCTCCCATCTTTTTAGATTCGAGAAACTTTTATCTTTCTGCCTAAATTGATTCTTCTTATTCGCTCTGCCATACATTGGAACCTTTTCCAACGTACCAGGATTACACTTAAGCTTGTAAGTATAACCATATTTACTGAGCTATAGTAAATTATGATGAATAGTCTTATCGATCTTTTGTGGTGGACCCTGAACAGTGCATAAGAATGTGTACCCGATCCCTTAGTCCTTCACTTGACTCACACATCCATGAGAACAAGTAGTTAGTCTTAATTTTTCCAATGCTCGAAAGTTCTCATTCATCATGCTATACAACTTGCATGATTCCAAGTTTCTATCCAACTAAAACTTGGGTGATGAGAATCTTTCCTTATTTGGTAAATTTACACACTACCACAAATGAGAGAATCAAATTCATATTACCACTCTTGCTCTTAATGGAATCTTATAAGCAACACAGATTTTCACAAATGTCATTTTAAGGATATTTTAAAATAAATAAAATCAAAAGATTTACCTTTTATTTTAAAACTTTGCAGAAAAGCTTATCCTTACAATCCATATGAAAACTTGTTGTTATCTATTCCTAAGCAAAATATCATAACTCCTAAGAAGTAGCTCAAGAATCTGATCTTCAAACTATGCGATAGAAATCCATCTACGCGATCAGATTCAGCATATTCTTTCTTTTATTCTTAAAACATCAACATGTGACCCAGTCACATCATATATCAAGAATCTCAGAATAGAAACTTAGCAAAGTTAGATAGTGGACTTTACCTGAAGTAGAGTCAAACTTATTGACTTTAACATCCTTAGGTAAATTTGGCAGCTTCGCAACCAATGCCCCTTTCTTTGGCAATATAAACATATGGACCCTTTGGTAATGGGACTATCTCAGACTTAGCTTTTCTCTTTACCATTTGGTCAACCGAGTTGACTATGGCCGATCCCTTTCCATTGGGAAGAGAATGCTTTTTCTGGATTTCAAGTGTCATCATTGTCAATGTCCATAAATTTTTTAGGAAGTTGATCTTAGCAAATAGATAAGATTATTAAGAGTCTTGTTATAGTCTGTTTTATAGGTGTTCCAAAAGAACTCACTGTGTGACTTAGAAAGTAGTTGAGCCACGAACATTCTCAAGACTTTGACACCCAACTCTCCCGGCTTGTCAATATGTGACTACATCTCCAAGATGTGATCACACATCTCCCGGCTTGAGTGACCTTAAACTTTTCAGGAACTTGTGGGTTAGGGAGAATAATTCGAGGAGGTGAAAGAAGTATGATTTCCATGGGACATCATCTTCTTTTAGGAAAGCTTGTTTCAAGAGATTTGGGAAGATCATAAATGTCAAAACCAGACATCTTTTGGGAGATATTCAAGATAGTTGATTTAAAGTCCTTAATATAACACCCAATATGAAATATTAGGGCTAGGACCCACCACAATACTTTTATAACTTGGAAGTGGGATGTCGTAATCCAAGCTATAAAATATTTGAAGGCAATTTCCACCATGAAAACGAAATATATATTATTAGGTTTTAATTGGTTTTTGAAACTCCTAGATCTTTGAGATTCATTGAACTGTTCAATGGCATGTTTCAATCTTGAGTGTGCCCTTCAGGTTTGTGACTATGATGCCGAGGATCACAAAACAAGGTGTGAAGTAACCATGCAAATTACTTGGTACCTTTAAGAGTTTACCCCTCAATCGATGTGCCGGTTAACCACACACACTCCATCGATACTATGATAAACATTAAGTTACCCTTTGCCTACCTTGTTAAATACGAGTTAGTGTGCCGGTTAACCACACACGCTCCAATAACCGACTTAAACAAAGTGCAAAGTTTAATTTCATGGATTAGCACCTTATTCACTTTTTCCTAAGTAACTAAGATTGGGTATTTATAAAAGGTTTAGATACTTAGTATTTATCATTAATACTTTTAATGAAGGGAGAATTATAGTCCTTGTCCTACCCGTTCAGCTAACGACCCTCCACCGGTCAAGGAATCGGTGGGTGAGAGTGGACACCCATTAAACTGCCATTTTATAGGCAATAACCTTATACCCCCCTTATAGACCGACTTCGTGAATGAGGCGTACTAACGGTATGACTGACTCTATTCTTATAAATATATATAAGTATTAACTATTAATATTATAATAGTATAAGGGTGTATTTTAAACATTTAAAGTACTTGGTGGTTTAATCTATTAATTAAACTATACTCTTAATTTAATTAAACTTAAACCATGTCTTTATGGAATTATTAACTCTTTTAATTAGATACTTTAATTAATTTAATGAAGTCCATAAAGTTTGAACTTTAACTTTTAAAATTCTTGGGTTTGGAATTAAAGTGTATATGAGGTTTGACTTTACAAATTCCAAAACTTGAGGAAAAGTTTTGAACAATTCAAAAAACTTATGGTTTCCATAACTTATGAATTTTAAAGTGGTTTAATGGAAAAAATCCTTCAAGTTCCATAACTTGTAGACAAGTTATGGAAGACTTTAAAAGCATTAAAAAAATGCTACTCTTCATTTTTTCATAACTTATGGAAATTTTATGAGTTTTAAAATTCATAAATGTGACTTTTCATGTAACTTGAGGACAAGTTACAAAAACACATATAATGAACAACTTCAAGATTAATTTGGATTGAAAACAACAATCTCATAATTTTTCCTATTAATCTAAACAAACTCATAAACATGAACATTCATAATCAACATTTTTCAAGCATCATATAAACATATATAAAACTTGAAACTTTGATTATTATCGTTTATTTGGATGAGAATAAACATTACCATAGTATCAAAAAACAAATTTAATGAACAAAAACACTTTGCGGTAATGATTCTAATCCAAAACAGGCCAAAAAAAACTCGAAGATAAGCTGTCAGGGGGTCCAACTCGTCGAGTGCATGAACCAACTCGACGAGTTGGATGAATTTGTTAATGGACCCTTCGAGTCCATCACTGGACTCGTCGAGTCTGCTGTCCCGACAGCAAAAAATTCGATTTTTTTAGTTTTTTTCAGCAACTTGCATCAAGTATAGTTGAAAACAATCCATGGCTCTGATACCACTGTAGGGTTTTGGTATACTACAAGATCCTATGGTGCACATACAACCCTAAATACCTTGGATCTATGTTTTCACTAATTATACATGCAAATGGTTTCCTAGGTATTAATCTTACAACTAGCATGCATTTAACATTAAAATATAATATACTAGTTAGCATGACATACCTTTTGATGGAGCTTGAATTCTTGGTGTATTTGGCCTTAAAGAGCTTAGCCCCAATAGTATTGAAGCCTCAGATAGAATCACAACACACCTGGACAAAGGATGAACTTGATAGAGAATTCGATGCACATAAAAGACACCATGAACTCTAAAAAGATACAAGTGGAGATTTTGGGCAATGAAGTATCTATTTATATGTGGGATTTCTAGGGTCATGGATATAACCCAAATCCATACCCACGAGTTTTATGATCCACGGTTCATGTGGCCCAACTCTTTATGTATCCATACATAAACTTGGTCCAACATGGATCATAAGCCCAACACATATAAATTTAACTAATGATCATAATTATTCCCCATAGATTTAATTAGTCTCTTCCGACCACTAAATTAATTCCAAATTAATTCTTGATCAATACTAATTAAAACATATGATTTCATATTAATATATTATTAGTTATAATATATTAATAAACCATAAATAACCTTCTCTCAAAAGTCCATCCTAACAAATTGTCCTGATGATATTCAACCCAAGTGGACCTTGCTACTCTCGGGTCGAATACATACCAATAATAGTTATGGGCTTAGACACCTAATCCAGAAATTTGAAGCTTAAAAGAAGGAAGGATAAGATAGTGAAGAGGAACTTGAGTATCTTGAGTTTATAGATCCAGGACAACATCAACTTTTGGGACTCATTGGAGGTATAAAGCTTGCAACTTTCTCTTTGAATACTTAGATTTAGTATAGTATTGTTTTGGAGTCTTTTTAGTTCCAATAATAGGTATTTATGACTCAAGTTAGTTTCTAGGCCAGGAGGTGCCACTCTCAGTGAGATCCATGTCCTATAAGTAGTAAAGTTTCGACCTTTAAGGTCCTTTTTATGTCTATGCATGATTTTGGAGTAATCTCATGGAAGTTAATTACTATATTCCAAGTTTGATCTTACTTGGTGGGTTGCAAGCCACCAAGTAACCGGCCTTACGGGTTAGGACGGGTTTTGGACTCAGATCTATAATTTGCAAGCCACCAAGTAACCAATACGCGTAGCGTATAGAGGAATATGCTAAGCGTACTCTTAGATTTTGGGCTTTGCGGCAATTGGGCCTCGGTTAGGCCAATCTTTGGGCTTAGCAGAGACTGGCCTAAAATGGACCAATCAGAAGTCAGATAATGGACCAAGGACATGCTTGGGCTTGGGGGAAAGCTCATTTGGGACTTTAGTGAGCCATTGGAGAGTTTGAAAAGATTAGAAGGAATTGGGCCTAGGTCATAGTCCAAATTAGATCAGAGGGGTAAAATAGCCATTTTAACCTTAGAAGGATTCTCAGTTTTTGACTAAGTGTTTATTGTGATAATGATAGTCGGGGAGTCGTTGGAGCAGCCATCAAAGATTCCCTCACACGAGTTTTCAGCAGTCAGCTTGAGGATGTGAGTTTTCCTCCAGTAGGAATGGGTCGAAGGCACCAATGTCGGCCCATTTATGTATGTTAGCGTATGTCAGATTTAGGTCTGATGTCGGGGATAGCCCGATGTAGCTTATATGTTCTGGATTTCAGTCTGATGATGAGGCAAGCCCAAGGAATGTTTGTATGCTTGATGTCTTCATGATTCTTGCATGCACTTGTTTATGTGTTTTAGACTTCTGTCCGATGTCGGGGCAAGCCCGAGAAAGGTTTAGCTTATATGTTATGTGTTATGTGTTCCAGACTTCGGACCGATGTCGGGGCAAGCCCGAGGAATTTTTATATGTTTATGTTATATGTTTTATGTTTTATATGCTTGTTGCTACGTTATAAGTATACCGGGCTTCGGTCTGATGCCGGATTTCGGTCCGATGTCGGGCGGGGGCCCGATGTCGGATCGTCCGATGTCGGGCGGGGCCCGATGTAGTGGGCAAGGCCAATGTACACTATTATGTGTTTATATGTATGGTATGTGGTAGTTTGGGCAGACTCACTAAGCTTCGTGCTTACAGTTTTCAGTTTTCATTTCAAGTACCTCTGGTAGCAAAGGGAAGAGTTCGGGATGACTGCATGACACACACCATAATTTTCAGTCTAGGATATTTTAGACTATGACGTTTTGATACATGGTTTTGATATAGTGTTTTGATATGTTGTTGAGATACATGATTTGGATTTTATTATGTTGTTTTATGAATTATGGGTTTTCTTTAATGGTTTAAAACGAAATTTTTGGACTATATTTTTGAGTTGTTTCAAGTAGGTATCAGAGCCATTGTCACACCCCAAAACCAAGAACGGCGGAAACGTTCTGGGACGGAGGACATCATGTACAGTATCACAACAATGAAAAGTAGTAAACAAGCAACAACATCATACATTGCATTAATAATATAATTTTAATACAAGTGTTCTGTCAAATTATAATAGACACTAAAGTATAAACAAAATGAAAGATAAGTCTTGAACGAGCTCCATCTTCTCTAATCCTTGCATCGGTACCTGTCTATCGTTGACCTGAGGATACAAGTATTTTGAAAGCGAGTATCAGCTTTAAAGCTGGTGAGATCATAAGTATTTTAGTGTCTTAATTTATATGTAAATATTTGTATGTATACGAATTGTAAGTATTGGAAATGTATATGAACTGTAAGTATAAAAATGTTTTGTAAAACAACTGTGAACGTTTGAAAAAACCTAGAAATCCCTATGATTCCTACTATTATATAAGGGTGTCTTCTACCAAGACCTAACTGTACTGCTCTGAATGTAGCCTTCTACCAAGACCCGACTGTTCTGAATGTAGCCTTCTACCAAGACTTAACTGTTCTAAATGTTCGTTTCTTGTAAAAGTGTGTAATTTTCCCAAGTGTAACTATCATTAAAAAAATATAGTTTGTACATTTAATGTTTAAGTGAAAAGATCACCAAATATACGTAAAGGGCAAATTAATGTAGTACTGTAGTGTAGTGCTATAGGAACCAATGTTGTACTAACTACCTTAAACCGGATTTATATTAAGGTATCATGTGATTAATTGTACCATACTATCGACTACGTAACAACGACAAATGTAGGACGTAAAAAGGTATGACGTTTGGCACCCGCAGACCTGCAGGTCCGGCTGTAGCTAGCAGCAAGGTGTAGGATAGTCAATCCAGTATAGATCTATACGCAAACTCAAGCTCTCCCTCCAAGAGACTCTGGCTACAACTCGGGCCATGACATTGAAGGCATGCTCTGATACAGTGGATGTACTGTAAATGTACTGTAATGTTCTACATGTGCTAGCTGTAATGTGTGCTCTCTCTCTCTCTCTCTCTATCTAGCATGTATAGTAATGTACTGTGTGTACTAGCTGTAATGTATGTTCTCTCTATCTAGCAAGTATTGACTCATGAATGAACTGACTCATTGTATGATATCGCGTTCTAGTAATAGTTCTAGTATTTTCCTAAAATACCCATATGGTAGCTTACTAGTAATCTAACTGGTATGTATGAACATGGATGTATACCCTTGCTACCCAAGGCCATTGGATGAACTGGAAGGACCTTTATGACTATATATGTACATATGATATATAACTAATATTTAAACAACCTTCGGACGGATACCCGATGTCCCACCAGACCACATCTAAAGCGCGAAAAGGAAATAGGGTGGATAGCCTTCCTAAGTCTTTTAAACATTTCTTACATATCTATACATATATAGGCATGAAATTTATAATATAAAAGCATAAAATAAGTTTTGTAAAACCTTTGAACATAATTATTATCTAAGAAAAGATCGACTTGATGTCAATCTATAAAACGGTTTGAAGGAAACTGTTTGGTAAAACGGCTAATGTGTAGCCAATCATTTGAATGCTGCTTATTAATCACATGTGATTGATATAATAACTAGCATCATTCTACTTGTATCCCCCCCATAAAACATTTAAAAATATTTAAAATATTGATTAAGGGGTATGAACTCACCTGTAGCAAGTGGATCGGAAGGAAGTGTAAGATAAGTGCTTGGTATCAAGTGAAGACTTAGACACGCACAAAGATCCTAATTTCATATGAGGACATATGTATATAAAAAATTAGTATTTAAACAACTAATAAACAAATCAAGACATTCTAGGACATGACAAACACTTTGTATAAGTGTTATAAGTGCTAAGGAGTGCATCTAAGCGTTGTAGGGAAAGGCTAGTATGACTGGGGTTCAAGGAACAATCTTAAAATGAGTTTACACCCTAAGGACCAACACCTCTTGAGTTTCCGGTCGTAAACTCTTGATTTTATGGTCGTAAACTCCTAACCTTTTGACCATTTGTTGTTTTGAAGTCTTCTAAGCTATTCCAAGCTTTCTTACTTAATGATTTAGCCTTAGGATGTGTTGTGTGGCATCAAAACACTCCTAAATGGAGTTTACGGTCTAAGGACCATTTCTTCATGAGTTTACTACCTTAAACTCATGAGTTTACTACCTTAAACTCATAATCATGGTATTTGGCGGTTTTCAAGTCCTTAGCTCAAACATGGCACTAGTCTAGGTTAGATTCTAGGCATAAGGAACAACCATGGGACATTTATGGGACATATACACACTTTTTGGGGTGTTTATGGTTTTGGGAGGTCCCCAAACCGTAAACACATAAAAATGGAAGTTTTTGGTGATTTTTGTGTGATAAACTCATCAAGGATGAATCTAGACAAGTCCCTAAGGCATTGTGAGGCATCTAGGCACCCTAACACACCACTTTGGCCCTAATCTTGGTGTTTACGGTTTTGGGACCTCCCAAAACTGTGAACACCTTTAACTTGGTGTTCTTGGGAATTTTCCTTGGTATAAACATGTATATCTAGCTTTAAATGACTCTAGGATAGAAGTCCTTACATTGTGGAAGCTTAAAATGAACTTATAGTCCAAGAACACTAGTGTGTGTTCTTGGTGTTTTGGAAAAACTAGTCAAAAAACATAAATGAATGGATTAAAAGATCTACAAACACTAGATTAAGTATTAAACCAACTTGAAATGGTTAGAACACTTACTAGTTTGAAGATCTAGAACAAAATCTAGGATGATACTTGAGAGAGTTTGGAGTTTACTCTTTTAGTAAATGGGGAGTAAACACAAATGACTAGTTTTTGGGGAGTAAACTCATGCTTAAGGCATGAGTTTACATTTTTGGATGATTTTTCGACCCAAACATAAAAGTTTGGTCGCGAACTTCTAAGACACGAGGCGTTTGCGGTTTTTAAATTTCAAAACGCGAGACGACACTTTCTTTCACCCGTTCGTTTAAAAATAATATTAAAATAATCAAACGAACTTTAAATTTCTTAAAAATAAGAAATGATGACATTAACTTATGATACGAATTGGTTGACTTTTAGGGTTTGACCGAATGAAAATTTCGAGTTGTCACATCATCCTCCTGTTAAAGGGAATTTCGTCCCGAAATTAGAATTTAGGTAAGGAAGTAGGTATGAATGATGGAGTCAAGAGGTGGAAACTTCCTAATCGATAGTGAATTCGGGTCCTCAGTTGGTATCCCAACGAACCTTCACTAAATGGCGACGGCGTTGCTTCGTCCGCTTGACCTCTCGGTCGAGGGTCACTACTATTCTAATACGAAGGCGAGGATCTCGTTAATCTCAATCTCGTTGGGTCGAACTTACGAGGGTTCTAACGGAAAGGTACGGTTTCAAGATCGAGATACGAAGGGTAAAAAGTACGTTACCGAGTTCGCGGAGTAGGTTTAGTCTGTGAGGTACATGACCGATTCTGGTAAGAATCTCGGGGGTCCTGACTAACTTGGATTTAGCTTTCCACGCGAAGCGAAGCGCATTAAGCTATTCCTAATAGTGAGTTTTCCTAAAGAACTTAGTCTCTCACTTGGAATCTCCAAGGTTTCTTTTTCTTTTTTTAACTTCCCAGTCAAGGGCCACTTCCTACTGGGTCAAAGTCGCAAAGGTTTATGTGATTTGGGAGGAGTTCTATATGAACTATGACAGTAGGTCTGTAAGACCTAAAATTTGACGAATTTCTGTCGGCGGCTCTTGTGTCGACAAATTCTCAACGGTTTTAATAAATTGACAGAGTACTCAAGAATTTCCACATCACTAATAATGTGTCTTAGGAAATTTTGACTCTTCAATTTCAAAACTTGTGTTCAGAGAACTTTGCAAAAAGTATCTCCGAAGGTAATGTTTCCGCGAGTTCCTTCTTACTACGAGGGTAGATAAGTAAGTCGTGACATGGAAAATGACGAACTGATCCAAGTAAGAAGGACGGACACTATTCGTTAAACTCATTAATGCTTCGGGCGTATTGGTCCTATCCGAGGGGTATCACTACGGACTCGAAGTGTCCGCATCGAGTTCGGAAGGTAGTCTTCCGGACATCCTTCCTTCACACTCAAATTGGTGATATTTGGATCTCAGGTCCATTTCTGAAAGTAATTCTTTCCTTGCGTTTGCTCAACCAATTCATCTATGCGAGGCAGAGACAACGATTTCTAATGTAAAATCTTGACGGAGTCCTCTATATCTGAGGTACATACGATGCAATCCGTCGACCTCTGGAAGAATAAGACCGGAGTTCTCCAGGGTGAGAAGCCTAGTCTTCTAATTCAATTTTCTGTATAGTTTGCTAAGTTGTCCGGGCTGTTCTTGTATCTCCGTAGGTGTTTAGACTATAGGGCGATCTGTTTACAGGAGTCATATTGGGTTCTAGGTTTCTTCACATGACGATGCGATTACTCGTAGGCTTGGGCAGTCCTCCGTCCTGAAGTTCATATTAGAATTCATACTTTGTTCAACGATCACTATATCGTGTATATGAGTCGTATATAATTAAGATTGAAAAGGTAGTCGAATAACGGATTCTTCTTTAAGCTCATATCCCAGAGGGGAAAAAGAAGTTAAAGTGGAATCATCAATTCTAAACCTGTAGAACCTTGATTATATATCACTCTTATGTATACATTCCTTAGTGATAGATCAACCGCATGAATCCTTGGATTAAATTTGACGTACTGTACGAGTGGTACTTCGGGGATTTCTTCGGAGAAATAAAATAACTATGAGGTACTCCAGGCATGAGTACTTCGGTGTTCTGATATGACGGTTTCGCTAAAAAGACGTTCACTGATAAAGAGATATACTTAAGAAGCTGGTATGGTGTGGATCAAATTGAATCTAGTTGTATGATAATGTTGGAATCATACGGAAACTTAAAGACATTAGATTTGAACATAAGACGTTTACAGACAAAACACAACCGTGCAACCATGAACAGAGTTACAGTACTTTAGATTTACTAGAAGACTATCGTTGCGAACAAGGTATACTACAAAAGACAAGTATACGCAGCACGAGCATCCCTATACTGGCAAGATCTCGTAAAATATAAGACTCTATTTGCACTAGTTTTGGATGGGTTATAAGTCTGTTACAACGAAACGCCTAATTTACATTAACGTGGGTCCGGAGTATTCTCTCCTGCGGCGGTGGTAGGTAGCATACTCCCGTCTGTGCCAGCATTTGCTGCCTCTGGGCAATTCCTTTTGTAGTGACCCACCTTGCCACAACCGTAGCAAGCCTGATTCATAACGGTGTTGGGCACTTGGTTGATTGGCCTTGTTAGGCTCTTGCAGTAACGTATGGTGTGCCCCTTTTTGTTGCAGTTTGAGCACTGCATCTCCCGACAAGGTCCATGGTGGTGATAACTGCATTTGATGCATTTTGGGAGATTCCCAGCATATTGTCTGACTAGGTTAGGGACAAGTGGTATACCCGAAGGGATGGTAGTAGGAGGTACTGATGTCGTGGCTGTGAGAGTTGTTACTGGTGGTTGTTTCTTGTTCGCCCCTCGAAGCGATTTGTCCTTCTTTTTGGCCCAAAACTTCCGTTTGTTACTCTTGGTCTTGGAACTCGGGGTGTCATGGTAGTTTCCTTCTCGTTGAGGTGTTTGATTGTTACCCGGTTTGGAATTGTTGTTAACAATCCCGCTAACATTTGCGTTGTTAGCGTTAAGGTGGGTCAGAATAGCTGACATCGCAGCCGAGACTGCAGCTTGAAAGGTAGCCACATCAATTTGAAGGGTCGGTGCTTGGTTGATGGGTTGATTGTTTTTCTTTGGCGACATGATTATGTTCCATGGAAAGAAAATGAATTTATGAGCGAGCATGGTTGAACCTAGACGTAGTTCGACTGTTTATGTAAAGAATAGAAGTATGTTTTCGACAGCTTGACCTACATCCCTATGATGCAGTCCTAGTACGGATTGGAGGTATGTTCACGAAGGTTTGACCTACATCCCTATGATGCAGTCCTAGTAATGGGTAGAAGTAAGTTCGTAGAATGGTCTCTAGACGTTTGTCGTTTAAGTCGAGGTATCGTTGGTTGGTGAATAGCAGGATCCAACCACTGAAAGAGACTTGGAAAATGTCTCCGAAGTTAACTTGCTATAGTCCAATGACTTGACTAAAGCATGTTTCAGATAAACTCTAATGAAAGTATGATAAGAGGACTTGAATAAAGAACGACATAGTAGTTAGCCGACTGTCAATATCTTTGATATTCATGACGTACAAGTTTGGGAGAATGACCTTGCAAAAGGTCTTACATCATATCTAGAGAAGATAGTTCTCGACAGCATATGGACCTAACCAAAAGTACTTATGGAACAAGATAGTTTCATAGAAAATGCCTCATCGGGCAAAGAAAGAAAAACGATTCCTTCTAACAAGGACAATAAAGTAAAACATCTACTACTGGCGGCGGTCATCCCTCTGGTGAACTCTCAGTTCAGCCAGTTGACGTTCCACATCAAGTAGGTGTTTTTTGTACACCCTCTGGTGTACTCGGAGCTCTATGACTTCGGCTCGTGATTTAGCCAGTGCTTTCAGTAGGGTTTCATGGTTTCTCTCTGATCTCTCGCGAGCAACTTCTAGACGAATGGTGCGGAGGGTATGCATTCTCGCATCGGCGCAACTTCGGTGATCTAATGTAGGGTTGTCCTGCCTTGAATCTCATTTCGGGCCACTCTGCGGACCAAGATTGGCAAGATTCTGTCTACTGAGCCCCCATTGCTTAGGTCATAGAAGTTTCGGTCACCATTAAATGGCATGGGCTGATCTTGTCCTTGGCTCCATGTTTCCAAGCATTCCACCCACTCAGGCGTCGGGCCATGAAAAGCCGGACGAGGGTTAGGAATTGGAACGGGAGTTGCCTGGGGTAGGTTCTCAACCTCAGGTTTGGAATTAGCATCGTCCGAAAGGTCTTCATCATGGTGATCATTCACAGGGATAGGATGATCATTCTCTGGTTCTTCTTCAAACCATCCAGCAATCACCTCATTCGGAAGGTACTGGTTGCCGTGGGGATGGAGTCCAGCCATGTTATCTACGCGAGAATTGGGGTAAGAAAATAATTATTAGACGAACTATCTAGATAATTATTTAGAAAATCTTCATTAGTTACATCGCTATTTGTGAAGTGTATACCAGTTAGTTATATGTAATCGAAACAGGATAGGCCTTCGAATAAGTGACCTTAACTCCAAATTCACACAGAATAGGGGTAAAGTAAAATTTTCACAGATTCTAAGTCTATATCATCCTAATTACATATAGCCTTAGTGTATCCACTTAGCAACTATCAACTTAGAAATGAAGTTCCCGTTTTAGTTCTCAAGTATAAAGTACTTATAGTAACACCAAATACCTTTATAGTATTTTAAGTTTAATGTTACGTTCTACTGTTCTCATTGTGGTAGGGTTGGTAAGATTTTGTCTTGTTGCAACCACACAACTACACTTAGGCACATGCTAGTCAACTCTTGGATAATATAATTGATCAGGCTATATCTTCCCAGTTTTGACTATATGTCTCTAAGTCCACCTGTGTTGCCCAACAATCATAATTCTTTTGAACTGTCCTAGTGACACTAATTTTAGTATGAATGCAGGCACGTATAATTACTTAAATATTTTATTATTTAAAGTATAAACTCTTGGTCAGAGTATTTTTAATCCCAATGTATTTATAGTTAGTATATCTTTTATGTGTTGATATACTTAATTCACTATAAACAATGCTTTGATACCAATCTGTCACACCCCAAAACCAAGAACGGCGGAAACATTCTGGGCCGGAGGACGTCATGTACAGTATCACAACAATGAAAAGTAGTAAACAAGTAAAAACATCATCCATTGCATTAATAATATAATTTTAATACAAGTGTTCTGTCAAATTATAATAGACATTAAATTATAAACAAAATGAAAGATAAGTCTTGAACGAGCTCTATCTTCTCTAAACCTTGCATCGGTACCTGTCTATCGTTGACCTGAGGATACAAGTATTTTGAAATCGAGTATCAGCTTTAAAGCTGGTGAGATCATAAGTATTTTAGTGTCTGAATTTGTATGTAAGTATTTGTATGTATACGAATTGTAAGTATTGGAAATGTATATGAACTGTAAGTATAAAAATGTTTTGTAAAACAACTGTAAATGTTTGAAAAACCCTAGAAATCCCTATGATTCCTACTATTATATAAGGGTGTCTTCTACCAAGACCTAACTGTTCTAAATGTAGCCTTCTACCAAGACCTAACTGCTCTGAATGTAGCCTTCTACCAAGACCCGACTATTCTGAATGTAGTCTTCTACCAAGACTTAACTGTTCTAAATGTTCGTTTCTTGTAAAAGTGTGTAATTTTCCCAAGTGTAACTATCATTAACAAAATATAGTTTATACATTTAATGTTTAAGTGAAAAGATCACTAAATATATGTAAAGGGAAAATTAATGTAGTACTGTAGTGTAATGCTATAGGAACTACTGTTGTACTAACTACCTTAAACCGGATTTATATTAAGGTATCATGTGATTAATTGTACCATACTACTAGGTAACGACAAATGTAGGTCGTAAAAAGGTATGACGTTTGGCACCCGTAGACCTGCAGGTCCGCCTGTAGCTAGCAGCAAGGTGTAGGATAGTCAATCCAGTATAGATCTATACGCAAACTCACGCTCTCCCTCCAAGAGACTCTGGCTACAACTCGGGCCATGACATTGAAGGCATGCTACGATACAGTGGATCACAATTTTTCTTAACGTATTCATGTATATGTAATGTATTGACACTCGTTCTAGTATAGTTGTATATGTTCTCCTTCTAGTATAGTTGTATATGTTCTCTTTCTAGATGTATCTATGTAAATGTAATCATGTAAGCATATCTATGTAATAGTATAGTAATGTACTGTAATGTTCTACGTGTGCTAGCTGTAATGTGTGCTCTCTCTCTATCTAGCATGTATAGTAATGTACTGTGTGTACTAGCTGTAATGTATGTTCTCTCTATCTAGCAAGTATTGACTCATGAATGAACTGACTCATTGTATGATATCGCGTTCTAGTAATAGTTCTAGTATTTTTCTAAACTAACCATATGGTAGCTTACTAGTAATCTAACTGGTACGTATGAACATGGATGTATACCCTTGCTACCCAAGGGCATTGGATGAACTGGAAGGACCTTTATGACTTTATATGTACATATGATATATAACTAATATTTAAACAACCTTCGGACGGATACCCAATGTCCCACCAGACCACATCTCAAGTGCAAAAAGGAAATAGGGTGGATAGCCTTCCTAAGTCTTTTAAACATTTCTTAGATATCTATACGGATATAGGCATGCAATTGATAATATAAAATCATAAAATAAGTTTTGTAAAACCTTTGAACATAATTATTATCTAAGAAAAGATCGACTTGATGTCAATCTATAAAACGGTTTGAAGGAAACTGTTTGGTAAAACGGCTAATGAGTAGCCAATCATTTGAATGCTGCTTATTAATCACATGTGATTGATATAATAACTAGAATGATTCTACTTGTATCCCCCCCCCCCCAATAAAACATTTAAAAATAGTTAAAACATTGATTAAGGGGTATGAACTCACCTGTAGCAAGTGGATCGGAAGGAAGTGTCGGATAAGTGCTTGGTGTCAAGTGAAGACTTAGACACGCACAAAGATCCTAATTTCATATGAGGACATATGTATATAAACAATTAGTCTTTAAACAACTCATAAACAAGTCAATACACTCTAGGACATGGCAAACACTTTGTATAAGTGTTATAAGTGCTAAGGAGTGCATCTAAGCGTTGTAGGGAAATGCTAGTATGATTGGGGTTCAAGGAACAATCTTAAAATGAGTTTACTCCCTAAGGACCAACACCCCTTGAGTTTACGGTCGTAAACTCCTAACCTTTTGATCATTTGTTGTTTTAAAGTCTTCTAAGCTATTCCAAGCTTTCCTACTTCATGATTTAGCCTTAGGAAGTGTTGTGTGGCATCAAAACACTCCTAAATGGAGTTTACGGTCTAAGGACCATTTCTTCATGAGTTTTCTACATTAAACTCTTGAGTTTACTACCTTAAACTCATATGTTTGGTATTTGGCGGTTTTCAAGTCCTTAGCTCAAACATGGCACTAGTCTAGGTTAGATTCTAGGCATAAGGAACAACCATGGGACATTTATGGGACATTTACACACTTTTTGGGGTGTTTATGGTTTTGGGAGGTCCCCAAACCGTAAACACATAAAAATGGAAGTTTTTGGTGCTTTTTGTGTGATAAACTCATCAAGGATGAATCTAGACAAGTCCCTAAGGCATTGTGAGGCATCTAGGCACCCTAACACACCACTTTGGCCCTAATCTTGGTGTTTACGGTTTTGGGAACTCCCAAAACCGTGAACACCTTTAACTTGGTGTTCTTGGGAATTTTCCTTGGTATAAACATGTATAGCTAGCTTTAAATGACTCTAGGATAGAAGTCCTTACATTGTGGAAGCTTGAAATGAACTTATAGTCCAAGAACACTAGTGTGTGTTCTTGGTGTTTTGGAAAAACTAGTCAAAACACATAAATGAATGGATTAAAAGATGTACAAACACTAGATAAAGTATTAAACTAACTTGAAATGGTTAGAACACTTACTAGTTTGAAGATCTAGAACAAAATCTAGGATGATACTTGAGAGAGTTTGGAGTTTACTCTTTTGGAGTTTACTCTTTTAGTAAATGGGGAGTAAACACAAATGACTAGTTTTTGGGGAGTAACCTCATGCTTAAGGCATGAGTTTACATTTTTGGATGATTTTTCGACCCAAACATAAAAGTTTGGTCGCGAACTTCTAAGACACGAGGCGTTTGCGGTTTTTAAATTTCAAAAACCTAGACGACACTTTCTTTCACCCGTTCGTTTAAAAATAATATTAAAATAATCAAACAAACATTAAATTTCTTAAAAATAAGAAATGATGACATTAACTTATGATACGAATTGGTTGACTTTTAGGGTTTGACCGAATGAAAATTTCGAGTTGTCACATCATCCTCCTGTTAAAGGGAATTTCGTCCCAAAATTAGAATTTAGGTAAGGAAGTAGGTATGAATGATCGAGTCAAGAGGTGGACACTTCCTAATCGATGTCCTCAGTTGGTATCCCAACGAACCTTCACTAAATGGCGACGACGTTACTTCGTCCGCTTGACCTCTCGATCGAGGGTCACTACTATTCTAATACGAAGGTGAGGATCTCGTTAATCTCAATCTCGTTGGGTCGAACTTACGAGGGTTCTAACAGAAAGGTACGTTTTCAAGATCGAGATGCAAAGGGTAAAAAGTATGTTACCGAGTTCGCGGAGTAGGTTTAGTCTATGAGGTATAGGACCGATTCTGGTAAGAATCTCGGGGGTCTTGACTAGCTTGGATTTAGCTTTCCACGTGAAGCGAAGCGCATTAAGCTATTCCCAATAGTGAGTTTTCCTAAATAACTTAGTCTCTCACTTGGAATCTCCAAGGTTTCTTTTTCTTTTTTTAACTTCCCTGTCAAGGGCCACTCCCTACTGGGTCAAAGTCGCAAAGGTTTATGTGATTTGCGAGGAGTTCTATATGAACTATGACAGTAGGTCTGTAAGACCTAGAATTTGACGAATTTCTGTCGGCGGCTCTTGTGTCGACAAATTCTCAACGGTTTTAATAAATTGACAGAGTTTACATTTTTGGATATCGGCGGCTCTTGTGTCGCGAACTTCTAAGACACGAGGCGTTTGCGGTTTTTAAAATTCAAAACCCGAGACGGCACTTTCTTTCACCCGTTCGTTTAAAAATAATATTAAAATAATCAAACGAACTTTAAATTTCTTAAAAATAAGAATTGATGACATTAACTTATGATACGAAGTGGTTGACTTTTAGGGTTTGACCGAATGAAAATTTCGAGTTGTCACAGCCTTGGTTTGAGGCATTCAGGCACACTCTTGGGTGTGTCTATACTCAAACTAAGGAATTGGTATAGAAATTTTCAAAAGAAATAGCATTTTATAAAAAGGACTTTGAGAAAAAGAAAAGAATTTTAGAAAAAAGCAAAAAGAACTTTGAAAAAGAGAAAAGTGTGTGGTGCATGCAATCAGCCGAGCTCAAGTAAGTACTCCCAAATTACCCATACAAGTTATGTTATGATATGTTTATGAGAACTGCATGCTAGATTTGGGCTAAGGGTCTAGGAAGGATGCCTTATGTACCTGTTATATGTGTATCAGCTTTATGAACTGCATGCTAGTACAGATTAGTCAGTATAATGGTCTGAATAGTATATGCTTGATTATGTGTACTCAATACTCGAATGTTGCTTTTGTGCTTTTAGGAGTTCTAGTTTTCTTTTACTAACTAGTAAACAAATATGTTAAATTACATATTGCGAGGACTAAATAATTTCAGATGGTTAGGTCTAGCTCTATTTTGCAGCTCTCTTTTGAGTCCAACCGTTGTAGGGTAGGATCTCTCATTCGAAGAATTATCTAGTCTTAGTGATATGTAATAGTATTCGCGAGCTAGTTAGGTGAAGATAGCAAGGACTTCTTATGTAGCTGATGGCAGAGAGTGGGATGGTGATTACCCTAAGGCAAGCCTAGGATGAGAGTAGCACGTGAAGCATTAGTAGTAGAAGGGACTTGGTGAAGTCAAGGCAGTTCTTGAGGAAAGTACGGATAGATGTGGAAGGTAGTATGGGCCCGTACCACTAAAAGCAAAGGATTCATACTCGAGTCAAGGAAGGTTGAGATGGATCCAAGGAACTTGTAGTATATGTGATCCCTCGAGATTTGATTAGTGTTCTAATGTGTTTTTCAGAATTGTGGTTTTACGTACTAGACCAATTGGCAGTTTAGGCGCCGGTGAGGGATCAGGCTCAGGCTCAGGAGTTGGGCAGCTAGACGACCAGACTAGGGAGTTCATCTCCTCTGAGATCACGTGTAGTATCCTAGATCAGACTCCTATGATCTTTGGCATGATCAAGGAGGGTCTTTTAGAGCTTTTGGATAAGAGGTTGAGTGCTTTCCGCACCGAGGTAGTAACCATGATCGGGTCGCACACCCTTACCTTCAGTGAACTCAGAGCTTGTGGAGGTCCCGACTACCATGGGGCTCGGGATCCCATTATGAGCACCAGATGGTTGGCGGATGTCGCCAACGCATTCCACACTAGTAGATGTCCCAAGGGGGACAAGGTTCGACTTGCATCCTGTCTTCTGAAGGACAGGGCACGTGACTGGCTGGAGGAGGTCGGACATGCCATTAGTGATGATGCAGCTTGCTAGGGAGTTCCAGGATCTCCAGTAGACGAATAAGACGGTGACTGAGATCACCGTGATGTTCAGGGAGAGGGATCTTCTTGTTCCGAATTATGTTGCAGACGAGGATATGAAGAAGGCCCAATACCATGAGATGTTCCAAAGTGATATCCGCCAGTCTATGAGCCGCTCTAGCTGTAAAACGCTGGAGGACATGATTCCTAAGGAGAGAGAGAGAGAGAGAGAGAGAGAGAGAGAGATTTAGAAATGGAGAGGAAGCGGAAGAGGAAACCCAAAGAGGTTTAGTCAGGGAGTTCGGGCACGAATCCCCAGGTATCAGACCATAGACCTAGGAGCCAGTAAGGCCGCATCCGTTGTGGAAAATGTGGAAAGTTGTATGAGGGGACGTGCAAGGCGGGGAGTTCAGGTTGCTTCAATTGCGGTCGAACTATACATGTGAGCAGATATTGTATAACTACTACCACCACCACCACAATATCAGATCTGATTCTTTTTTAGTGCAACCATAGGGGACACAAGTGGTCCTAGTGCCGAGTTTAGCAGCATCAAGACAGGTGGTAGTACCCGTCCCAGCTACATTGAGGATTACAGACGATTTAGGGACGAGGTGAGGCGCTTGTGGCGAAGAGCAGGCCATTTCAATTGACAGTCGAGGAGGCACGAGCAGCTCCTGATGTGGTGACGAGTATATATATTTTTCTTATCTATTTATTGATATTGATTATTACTGATGTTTATGTGTTCTGTTATATGATCGTTCTTAGTGAACGATATATCAACTTTTGTACTGTTTGACTCAGGTGCCACCTGATCTTTTGTGTCGCTCACACTCAACATGCAATTTTTAGGGGCTCCTGGGGAGTTGGATTACCAACTAGATGTGGAGATAGCAGATGATAGGATCGTCAGAGTTGTGAGGGTTCACCGAGGATGTACACTGCAGTTGTTCGATGAGTAGTTTTCTGTGGATCTAGTCCCTATTCCCCTCAGATGGAAAATGGTGATAGTCGGTATGGATTGGTTGAGCCCCAATAGGGCAGTGATTGATTACGAGCAACAACTACAGAGGGTTCGCACTCCTAGTGGGGGAGGGTTAATGATTCAGGGCGAGAGGCCGCAGGGTGGACCGACCATGTGTTCAGCAGTGAGGGCGAGGCGCTATCTTCAGTAGGGTTGCACAGGTTATGTCTCCTATGTTTTGGATACCTGGGATAAGAGTAAGGCGATAGTTAATGATGTACCAGTAGTGCGAGAGTACCCAGACATACTCCTAGAGGATTTACCTGGGGTACCTCCGGAGAGGCAAGTTGAGTTTAGGATTGACCCAGTCCCAGGTGCGGCTCCGATAGCCAAGGCACCACATCTATTGGCTCCTCCCGAGATGCAAGAGTTGTCTACATAGATGCAAGAGCTGCTAGACAATGGATTTATCAATCCGAGTTGTTCGCCATGGGGAGCCCTGGTCCTATTTGTAAAGAAGAAGGATGGGTCACATCGGCATGTGTATAGAATACCGGGAGCTGAATATGGTAACAGTGAAGAACTGTTATCCCCTTCCGAAGATCGATGATTTGTTTGACCAGCTACAGGGCGCATCTTGGTTCTCCAAGATTGATCTATGGTCGGGTTACCACCAGATGCGATTTAGGGATGAGGACGTGTAGAAGGCAGCTTTTAGGACTCGGTATGGTCATTATTTGTTTGTGGTGATGCTGGTTGGGTTCACCAATGCTCCAGCTGCGTTCATGGACATCATGAACCGCATATGCAAACCGATGCTGGATCGGTCTATAATAGTCTTCATCGATGATATCTTGGTCTATTCCAAGACTCAGGAGCAGCATGAGGAGCACCTGAAGGAGGTGCTGGAGATGCTGAGGAAGGAGAGACTTTTTGCAAAGTTCTCCAAGTGTGATTTCTGGTTACGCGAGGTGCATTTTCTAGGGTACCTTGTCAACCAGAAAGGTATTCTGGTCGATCCGGCCAAGATCGAGGTCATGATGCAGTAGGAGATTCCGAGGTCTCCAACTGAGATTCGGATTTTCCTAGGTATAACGGGTTGTTACCAGAGATCTATTCAGGACTTCTCCAAGATTGCAGTTCCTTTAACCTGACTGACCAAGAAGTCTGTGACCTTCCGTTGGGGGCCTGAGTAGCAGGCAGCCTTCGAGACTCTTAGACAGTGGTTATGCGAGGCACTGACTCTAACTTTTCCAGAGGATGTAGATGATTCCGTGGTTTTCTGTGACACTTCAATCACGGGTATGGGTGTGGTATTGATGCAGCAGGTTCATGTGATAACTTACGCTTCGAGGCAACTGAAGCTTCACGAGGCGAACTATCCGACGCGTGTTTTAGAGCTGGGGGGTGTGGTTTTCGCCCTCAAGATTTTACGGCATTACCTCTATAGGGTTCGTTGTATCATTTACACGGACCACAAGAGTTTGAGGTACCTCACGGATCAATCGAATCTGAATATGAGGCAACGTCGGTGGTTAGATGTGGTGAAGGATTATGACTGTGAGATCCTTACCACTCGGGAAAGGCAAACGTGGTGCCTGACGCCCTAAGCCACAAGGTGATAGTGGTCCTGATTAAAGATACCTGTCTGAGGATGACAGTGGTTACTCCATTGTTGGAGCAGATCAGAGAGGCGCAAGTTGAGGGACCGAAGCAGGAGCGCTTGAAGTACGAGCAGATCAGAGGCTAGATGGCCTCCTTTGATTACAACAGTCGTGGATTGTTGACCATTATTGGGAGGGTCTGGGTACCGTACTGGGGGCGGAGTATGGTAGATATTGATGGATGAGGCCCACAAGTCTAGGTTCTCCATCAATCCCGGGGCAACGAAGATGTACAGAGGTCTTCAACCCGATTACTGGTGGCCCTGCATGAAGCGGGATGTACCCTAGTACGTAGAGAGGAACTTAACCTGCAAGAAGGTCAAGGTAGAGCACCAGAGGCCTCACAGCAAGATGCAGCCATTAGGTATCCCCGTGTGAAAGTGGGAGGACATTACTATGCATTTCATCACTAAGCTTCCCCGGACTACACGTGGAGTTGATTCGATATGGATCATCATGGATCGGTTGACCAAGAGTGCCCATTTTATCCCAATCCAGGAGAGCATATCGGCCGAGAAGCTAGCCGAGATTTACGTCCGTGAGATAGTGGCATGTCATGGAGTGCCTATCTTAGTAGTGTCAGATTGAGATGTTTGTTTTACTTACAGATTATGGAAGCGGTTTCACGACGAGAAGGGTACTCGTCTCCACTTCAGCACCGCTTTCCACCCCCAGACAGATGGACAGAGCGAGAGGACGATTCAAACTCTCAAGGGCATGCTTCGTGTATGTGTTTTGGATTTTGATGGCAGTTGGGATACGTATCTTTCATTAGCGGAATTTTCATATAACAAAAGCTACCACACCAGTATAAACCGGCCTCCCTTCGAGATGCTCTATGGGAGGAAGTTTAGAACCCCAATCTGTTAGGGAGAGGTCGATCAAAGGGTCATGGTGAGTACTGAGGTAGTACTCAAGACCACAGAGCGGATACAGCAGGTCCGGAGTAGGCTCCAGACTGCTTAGAGTCAGCAGAAAAGCTACGCCGACAAGCGGCGATCAAATTTGGAGTTTCAGGTGGACGACATGGCCCTCCTGAAAGTGTCACCTTGGAAAGGTGTCATCCGGTTCTAGAAATGGGGAAAGCTAGGCTCCAAGTATATCGGTCCTTTCAGGGTTTTATCCTGGGTGGGAAAGGTGGCGTACCGATTGGATCTTCCAGCAGAGCTCAGCCAGATCTACAACACTTTCCATGTTTCTTAGTCGAGGAAGTGCTTAGTGGATGATTCGGCGGTTGTGCCTTTTGAGGATATTCAGGTTGATGACAGCATGAACTACATCATGAGACCAGTGGCTATCCTCGACAGGAACACGAAGGAGCTAAGGAACAAGAGGGTTGAGCTGGTGAAGGTGCAGTGGTAGCACCGCAAGGGCTCGGAGTGGACCTGGGAGCCCAAGCAGGAGATGAGGGAGCACTACCTGGAGTTGTTCCCGGATGAAGTAGACTTCGAGGACGAAGTCTGATTAAAGTGGGGGTGAATTGTAATGACCGACACTTGATCTTGTTGGAGATTTGAAGCTTGAAAGAAGAAATGAGAAGATAGTGAAGAGGAACTTGAGTATATTGAGCTCATAGATCAAGGACAACATCATCTTTTGGGACTCATTGGAGGTATAAAGCTTGCAACTTTCTCTTTGAATACTTAGATTTAGTGCAGTATTTTTTGGAGTCTTTTTAGTTCCGAAAATGGGTCTTTATGACTCAAGTTCGTTTCTAGGCCAGGAGGTGCCACTCTCAGTGAGATCCATGTCTCATAAGCAGTAAAGCTACAACCTTTAATGTCCTTTTTGTTGGATTAATGTCTAAGTCCATAACTATATTTGGTAAGACTTGACCCGACCCGGCATGGTCCATTTGGGTTGCATACCATCATGCACTTGAATGAGAGAAATAAGACACTTATGGTTATTAATATATTATAAGTTCTAGTATATTAATAATAAGAATAATAAGATTATTTAATTAGTATTGATCAAGAATTAATCTAGGATTAATTAAGTGATCAAAAAGAAGACTAATTAAATATATGGGTTGATTGTGTAAATCATCCATACTTGTATAGTGGGCTAATGCTCCATGGATAATCAAGTTGGGCTAAAACCCATAGGATGGTCCATGGATGCTCCATGGTGTATTTGTACCCATGGATCCAAGGAAATGGAAAGCCATGACAATTAAGAGTTTACCCTAATTGTGTAACTATATAAGCATCTTATTATTGAGGAAAAATCGGCCACTAGAGATAGTGAAGAAAGGGCTAGCCGATTTTGAAGAGTGTAGAATTCTCTCAAGTCATTCCAAGTGTTTTGATGATTGTGATTCCATTTGAGGTGTCACACTTGGGGCACTAGGCACTCAAGCTACATGAAGATTGTCTACACCAAAGAGGTATGTATTCTATCTTGCTATAGTTATTGTTTTGTATGCTAGATTAGAATAATACCTTGGAAGTTCTTATTTGCATGTATAATAGAGAAAACATAGATCCAAGGTATTTAGGGTTGCATGTACACTTAGGAAGTGTTAGAATGCTCAAAACCCAACAGTGGTATCAGAGCCACGGGTTGTTTTCTGTTATATTGATGCAAATATTTTATTTTCAAAGTTGAAAAAAAAAGAAAAAAAAACATGAAGTTTGTCAAATTTTACGATAATTACTTGTTCTTGTGAAAAACTAATTATTTGTAAAATTTGAATAATTTGCTTTATGAGTTGAATTAGGTCAAATTTAATAAAAGATAAAATAATATGATTATTTTATTAGTTTTAAAAGTTTGATCTAAAGAGTTTTATTTTTTGAAACCTCCATAAGTTATGGATATGAAAAGGTTTTAAAAAAAAAATTGATTCAAAGTTTTTTTGGAGTTACAAAATTTGGTGTTAATGTTTTAAAGGATTACATAACTTAAGAATAAGTTATGGATCACCAAAAGTTTTTTGTGTTATCTTGATTTATGAGTGAATTTAGATTAATGATGAAAATTATGTGATAGTTGGTTTTAATCCAAATTAATCTAAGAATTGATTCTAAAATGTGTTTTTGTAACTTGTCCTCAAGTTATATGAAAAGTCACATTTAAGAATCATAAAACTCATAAAAATTGGCAAAGGTTACAAAAATGGAGGACCAAGAGTCTCTTCATTTAATAAAATAAAATAAAATAAAAAAAAAAGGTGTAACCTTAATTAATTCCATAAGTTATAAAATAAAGAAAAGTTAATTTTTTTTATTAGTTTAAAGTCTTCCATAACTTGTCCTCAAGTTATGGAACTTGAAGAGTTTTTGGATTAAAACTACTTTAAACACATAAGTTATGGAATTAATTAGTTTTGAATAGTTTCAAAACTTGCCCTCAAGTTTTGGAATTTGTAAAGTTTTCACTTATGAATACTTTAATTCCAAGTTAGCCCTTAGAATTTTAAAAGTTAAAATTCAACCCTTATACTTTATAATATTATAAGTTAATAATATATATATGTATAAGAGTAAAGTCAGTCTTACCGCTAGTACGCCTCATTCACGAAGCCGGTCTATAAGGTGGGTATAAGGTTGTTGCCTATAAAATGGCAACTTAATGGGTGTCCACTCTCACCCACCGCTTGCTTGACTGGTGGAGGGTCGTTAGCCGAACGGGTTTGACAGGACTAGGATTCTCCCTTCATTAAAAGTATTAATGAAAAATACTAAGTAACTAAACTCTTAATAATACCCAATCTTAGTTACTTAGGAAAAATGTGAATAAGGTGCTAATCCATGAAATTACACTTTACACTTTGTCTAAGTCGTTAGTGGAGCGTGTGTGGTTAACCGGCACACTAACTTGGACTTAACAAGGTAGGTAAAGGGTGACTTAATATTTATCATAGTATCGATGGAGCGTGTGTGGTTAACCGGCACATCGATTGAGGGGTAATTATTAAGGGTACCAAGTGATTTGCATGGTTACTTCACACCTTGTTTTGTGATCCTCGGCATCCCAGTCACAAAACCTGAAGGGCACACTCGAGATTGAAACATGCCTTTGAAAAAGTTCAATGAATCTCAAAGATCTAGGAGTTTCAAAACCAATTAAAACCTAATAATACATTTCGTTTATCTTGGTGGAAATTGGTGAATCGTCATTCACCTACCTTCAAATATTTTATAGCTTGGATTACGGCATACCTCTTCTAAGTTATAAAATAGTTTGTTGGGTCCTAGCCTTAATATTTCATATTGGGTGTCATATTAAGGACTTAAGATCAACTATCTTGAATATCTCCCAAAAGATGTCTGGTTTAGACACTTATGATCTTCCCAAATCTCTTGAAACAAGGTTTCCTAATGAAGATGATGTCCCATGGATATCATACTTCTTTCTCCTCCTCCAATTATTCTCCCTAACCCACAAGTTCTTGAAAAGTTTAAGGTCACTCAAGCCCTATTGGCAAGGCAAGGTCTAGGTGTGAGCACATCTTGGAGATGTAGTCACATATTGACAAGCCGGGTGAGTTGGGTGTCAAAGTCTTGAGAAAGTTGGTGGTTCAATCACTTTCTAAGTCACATAGTGAGTTCCTTTGGGACACCTATGAAACAGACTATGACAAGACCCTTAATGATCTTATCTATTTGTTAAGATCAACTTCCTTAATACTTGATGGACATTGACAATAGTGACACAGGAAATCCAGTAAAGCATTCTCTTCCCAATGGAAAGGGATCGGCCATAGTCAATTCGGTTGACCAAATGGTAAAGAGAAAAGCTAAGTCTGTGATAGTCCTGTGTGTCTTTATCAAAGGGTCCGTATGTTTATATTGCCAAAGAAAGGGGCATTGGTTGCGAAGCTGCCAAAATTTACCTAAGGATGTTAAAGTCAATAAGTTTGACTCTACTTCAGGTAAAGTCCACTATCTAACTCTGTTAAGTTTCTATTCTGAGATTCTTGATACATGATGTGACTGGGTCACATGGTGATGTTTTAAGAATGAAAGAAAAGTGAAGAAACTTAAAGAAAGAATATGCTGAATCTGATGGCATAGATGGATTTCTATCGCGTAGTTTGAAGATCGGATTCTTGAGCTACTTCTTAGGAGTTATGAGATATTGCTTAAGGAATAGATAACAACAAGTTTTCATATGGATTGTAAGGATAAGTTTTTCCGCAAAGTTTTAAAATAAAAGAAAATTTTTGATTTTATTTATTTTAAAATATCCTTACAATGGCATTTGAGGAAAAATTGTTGCTTATATGATTCCATTAAGAGCAAGAGTGGAAATATGAAATTGATTCTTTCATTTGTGGTAATGTCTAAATTTACCAAATAAGGAAAGATTCTCATCACCCAAGTTTCAAGTGGACCGGAACTTGGAATCATGCAAGTTGTATAGCATGATGAATGAGAACTTTCAAGTTTTGGAAAATTAAGACTAATTACTTGTTCACATGGATGTGTGAGTCAAGTAAAGGACTTAGGGATCGAGTACACATTCTTGTGCACTGATTAAGTCCACCACTAAAGATCGATAAGAAGAATCAAATAAGGCAGAAGGATAAAAGTTTCTCAAATCTGAAAAGATGGGAGAGTACTTTAGTATCAGTTTTGTGATCATCTTAATGATTAAGAAACCATATCACAATTAGTTCTCTAAGGAAATCTTAGTGCATTCTTATGACTAAGAAGAGGAACTTGAATTGTTGAAATGGTTAAATCAAGAAGATGAGTCATACTTCGTTCCAATACAAGTCTTAGAGTCATACTCCAAGATTGTCATTTGAGTGACATGTCTTAAAGAAGGTTTAAAACACTTGTCAAATGTAAGAGTAAAAGTTTTCTACTCTTGTACATTTGAAATTGGTAAGTTGTGATGTTTTGGATAAAACAAAGACCAACTTAGGCCAATTGGGTAAAGTGTTTTTCTTGATTAGAATCCGCACTATCTCTTGGATGTTTGACAAGGGAGTCTTATATGTCAAGAGGACAGTGGGAGTCTTAAAGGTCTTGAAAGTCTCAAGAACTAATCAAGAATAAAACCTAAAGTTCTTCTCTAGCACACAATTTGAGGTTTATAATCTATTGTGTTGACATATTCTGTGCCCATTCCAGTTAAAGTTGGTTTTGCATATGAGTTCTTAGAGTTCTCAATTTGTTGCACAACAACTTGGAAGCAATGGCAGGCCCTTGAGCTGCCAGGTGGCAAGAAGTTAAGATTAAGTTCGGTCCATATGAGTTTGGATTTGTCATTATCTTTGTCTTGTGATTATGGTTTTGACAATTCACATGGATAAGAACACATACACCATATAAATCTAAGTGTCATAAGGTTTCTCTCCGATTCATGAAATGATGGTGAGGAAACACTTTCACTAAGTAGTTTTTATCTAGATAGCAATTGTGATATTTGCATTCTCAAAGTCGTTAGTGGAGCGCATGTGGTTAACCGGCACACTAACCTGGACTTGTGAGAAGTGGCAAAAAGGTCTAACCATTATGATTACGGCATACCTCTTCATAATTGTTTAGACTCACAAGTGTGCTATCTAAGGGAAGGTGTATGATTTTGATACAACTTTATCAAAACAATCTAGCATCAGAAATCTGAACTTTGGTAAGAAAGTCAATGAAGTATTGATTTCTAGAAGTCCAGCTGATTTCTGAGTACATGTCAAAGCTAGTGGGAGCATAAGTGTTATGCTAATAATCATCATGTTAGTGGGAGCATGATAATTATGATAAGTATTGCAAGTTAGCAATGTTAATTATAGAAAACAAAAGTTTCAATTGGGAAAGAGTTGTTTTGCTATAATTAAGGGAGAGGAAATTATACTTCATCTCAAATCTATAAGCTTAGATTGTGAGGTTTTAATCATTTAGTCAAGGATATATATGAATTTCATGTTGGAATGGCTCAACATAAGGAAATTCTGTATACGGGTCCATTATTTGCGTTCTAAAATTCGATTATGATTACGGCATCCCTTTTCATAATCTGAAATATGAGAACTTTGCAAATAGAAATGGAAATGTTATAGCAAAAGACTGGTTTAGTCTTTATGTGAGACATCATGAATCGTGTCCCATATGCTTCGGATATAGGATCGATTACATGTGCTATATTCATCCTTTCTAAAAATTTTCCAAATGCCTAGGGCATTAAGAAGGGAAAAAGGTTTAGAACTGGATATGACTAAAAGGATTAAACAATTGTCGAGAACAATCTAAGGTTTACCAAAGATTGGTTGCTCAAGGACAGTTGGAAGTATAGTGATAATTCTAGAAGGACCATATTGACATAATCTGTAAGGAGGCAACTCTTGTTCAGAAGTGATAGTCAAAATGGAATTTTCAATCTGTTTAAGATTAGGAAACTTAATGCAAGAAGGATGTTTCCAAGGAGTTGATCTCCTTTGGAATACTCTGTAATGATTTTTGGCAAGTCTTTCTGACTTTGTGCATAATCGTTACAAGAGGATCAATGCATATAAGTTTAGAATCTAACAGATTTCAGTAAATGGCATGAATTTGGAATTCTTGCATTTGCAGTAAGGATTTGGGAGTGTGAAAAGAGAATCATTGAAGTTATGTTCAATTGATCTAGTTCACAAAGTAAAGATCATAGACAAACATAGTATGCATACTTGGTGTGTGGCATGACTAGTGTTTAAGAAAACATAGTGTACATGCTTAGAGCATGGGACAACTATTGTTTTAAATTCAAGAATAAAGTTGATAGCTGAAACAGTATACAATGAATAATGTGTAATCATATGGTGATAAATAAAAGGTGTTTTATTTATGTTCAAAGGGTTGATACCATATTAGATTCAATTATTATTGTGTTTCACTTTGCATGTTTTGACTTCCCGAATAAACTAGGTTATTCTTCCGGAATGACTAAGTTATTCAAACCATCCACAGTCGGTCATATTTTGGAAGTAGATATGAATTAAGACTGTCATGATGGGTTGTAGAGGTCTAAGGTGTTGGACAAGGCTACAACAATCATGAGTGCTCATAAGTTCTGAGTATTGGATTCAACCCGCGCTCATTGGAATCACTTCATGGATTTTATCACGAGTGATCATGAGACGATAATATCTTATATTCTTCAAACCTAGAGATATGAGTTGTTACTATGAGTTGATAGTACATTGATTGCACGAAACCGCATTTGGTAACTCTGTGCTATAAAACGTGCCTTTGTGTATGATTCAACAAGTAGTAGAACAAGCCATATGAGTCAAAGTTTATCCGTTCCTTTTACCTTCGGGATAAAAGCGATATCTGTGGGCCCCTCGATGATTTGATGATGACAAATGGAAGTGCTCGGCTGGGCCAGGACTGATTTGATTTGTTCAATTAGTCAGTCATCATAAATCGGAAATCGGGAAACAACAAATGGACAGAGAGAATGATTATAATCCATGTCTCAGTCCATATGATATCTAGAATGGAGGAATATATGATCCCTTATCTAATGGACAAGTCACTGACAAAGGTCAGAGTTCATCTACAAGGTCAGAGTTCGACAGAAGCTTTTGAGAGCTACGATTGCCGGTTGGTTCCTGAAGTCATACGCAATAATAGTTTTAGACTTATCCAAGTGGGAGACTGTTGGATTAATGTCTAAGTCCATAACTATATTTGGTAAGACTTGACCCGACCCGGCATGGTCCATTTGGGTTGCATACCATCATGCACTTGAATGAGAGAAATAAGACACTTATGGTTATTAATATATTATAAGTTCTAGTATATTAATAATAAGAATAATAAGATTATTTAATTTGTATTGATCAAGAATTAATCTAGGATTAATTAAGTGATCAAAAAGAAGACTAATTAAATATATGGGTTGATTGTGTAAATCATCCATACTTGTATAGTGGGCTAATGCTCCATGGATAATCAAGTTGGGCTAAAACCCATAGGATGGTCCATGGATGCTCCATGGTGTATTTGTACCCATGGATCCAAGGAAGTGGAAAGCCATGACAATTAAGAGTTTACCCTAATTGTGTAACTATATAAGCATCTTATTATTGAGGAAAAATCGGCCACTAGAGATAGTGAAGAAAGGGCTAGCCGATTTTGAAGAGTGTAGAATTCTCTCAAGTCATTCCAAGTGTTTTGATGATTGTGATTCCATTTGAGGTGTCACACTTGGGGCACTAGGCACTCAAGCTACATGAAGATTGTCTACACCAAAGAGGTATGTATTCTATCTTGCTATAGTTATTGTTTTGTATGCTAGATTAGAATAATACCTTGGAAGTTCTTATTTGCATGTATAATAGAGAAAACATAGATCCAAGGTATTTAGGGTTGCATGTACACTTAGGAAGTGTTAGAATGTTCAAAACCCAACAGTGGTATCAGAGCCACGGGTTGTTTTCTGTTATATTGATGCAAATATTTTATTTTCAAAGTTGAAAAAAAAAGAAAAAAAAACATGAAGTTTGTCAAATTTTACGATAATTACTTGTTCTTGTGAAAAACTAATTATTTGTAAAATTTGAATAATTTGCTTTATGAGTTGAATTAGGTCAAATTTAATAAAAGATAAAATAATATGATTATTTTATTAGTTTTAAAAGTTTGATCTAAAGAGTTTTATTTTTTGAAACCTCCATAAGTTATGGATATGAAAAGGTTTTAAAAAAAAATTGATTCAAAGTTTTTTTGGAGTTACAAAATTTGGTGTTAATGTTTTAAAGGATTACATAACTTAAGAATAAGTTATGGATCACCAAAAGTTTTTTGTGTTATCTTGATTTATGAGTGAATTTAGATTAATGATGAAAATTATGTGATAGTTGGTTTTAATCCAAATTAATCTAAGAATTGATTCTAAAATGTGTTTTTGTAACTTGTCCTCAAGTTATATGAAAAGTCACATTTAAGAATCATAAAACTCATAAAAATTGGCAAAGGTTACAAAAATGGAGGACCAAGAGTCTCTTCATTTAATAAAATAAAATAAAATAAAAAAAAAAAGGTGTAACCTTAATTAATTCCATAAGTTATAAAATAAAGAAAAGTTAATTTTTTTTTATTAGTTTAAAGTCTTCCATAACTTGTCCTCAAGTTATGGAACTTGAAGAGTTTTTGGATTAAAACTACTTTAAACACATAAGTTATGGAATTAATTAGTTTTGAATAGTTTCAAAACTTGCCCTCAAGTTTTGGAATTTGTAAAGTTTTCACTTATGAATACTTTAATTCCAAGTTAGCCCTTAGAATTTTAAAAGTTAAAATTCAACCCTTATACTTTATAATATTATAAGTTAATAATATATATATGTATAAGAGTAAAGTCAGTCTTACCGCTAGTACGCCTCATTCACGAAGCCGGTCTATAAGGTGGGTATAAGGTTGTTGCCTATAAAATGGCAACTTAATGGGTGTCCACTCTCACCCACCGCTTGCTTGACTGGTGGAGGGTCGTTAGCCGAACGGGTTTGACAGGACTAGGATTCTCCCTTCATTAAAAGTATTAATGAAAAATACTAAGTAACTAAACTCTTAATAATACCCAATCTTAGTTACTTAGGAAAAATGTGAATAAGGTGCTAATCCATGAAATTACACTTTACACTTTGTCTAAGTCGTTAGTGGAGCGTGTGTGGTTAACCGGCACACTAACTTGGACTTAACAAGGTAGGTAAAGGGTGACTTAATATTTATCATAGTATCGATGGAGCGTGTGTGGTTAACCGGCACATCGATTGAGGGGTAATTATTAAGGGTACCAAGTGATTTGCATGGTTACTTCACACCTTGTTTTGTGATCCTCGGCATCCCAGTCACAAAACCTGAAGGGCACACTCGAGATTGAAACATGCCTTTGAAAAAGTTCAATGAATCTCAAAGATCTAGGAGTTTCAAAACCAATTAAAACCTAATAATACATTTCGTTTATCTTGGTGGAAATTGGTGAATCGTCATTCACCTACCTTCAAATATTTTATAGCTTGGATTACGGCATACCTCTTCTAAGTTATAAAATAGTTTGTTGGGTCCTAGCCTTAATATTTCATATTGGGTGTCATATTAAGGACTTAAGATCAACTATCTTGAATATCTCCCAAAAGATGTCTGGTTTAGACACTTATGATCTTCCCAAATCTCTTGAAACAAGGTTTCCTAATGAAGATGATGTCCCATGGATATCATACTTCTTTCTCCTCCTCCAATTATTCTCCCTAACCCACAAGTTCTTGAAAAGTTTAAGGTCACTCAAGCCCTATTGGCAAGGCAAGGTCTAGGTGTGAGCACATCTTGGAGATGTAGTCACATATTGACAAGCCGGGTGAGTTGGGTGTCAAAGTCTTGAGAAAGTTGGTGGTTCAATCACTTTCTAAGTCACATAGTGAGTTCCTTTGGGACACCTATGAAACAGACTATGACAAGACCCTTAATGATCTTATCTATTTGTTAAGATCAACTTCCTTAATACTTGATGGACATTGACAATAGTGACACAGGAAATCCAGTAAAGCATTCTCTTCCCAATGGAAAGGGATCGGCCATAGTCAATTCGGTTGACCAAATGGTAAAGAGAAAAGCTAAGTCTGTGATAGTCCTGTGTGTCTTTATCAAAGGGTCCGTATGTTTATATTGCCAAAGAAAGGGGCATTGGTTGCGAAGCTGCCAAAATTTACCTAAGGATGTTAAAGTCAATAAGTTTGACTCTACTTCAGGTAAAGTCCACTATCTAACTCTGTTAAGTTTCTATTCTGAGATTCTTGATACATGATGTGACTGGGTCACATGGTGATGTTTTAAGAATGAAAGAAAAGTGAAGAAACTTAAAGAAAGAATATGCTGAATCTGATGGCATAGATGGATTTCTATCGCGTAGTTTGAAGATCGGATTCTTGAGCTACTTCTTAGGAGTTATGAGATATTGCTTAAGGAATAGATAACAACAAGTTTTCATATGGATTGTAAGGATAAGTTTTTCCGCAAAGTTTTAAAATAAAAGAAAATTTTTGATTTTATTTATTTTAAAATATCCTTACAATGGCATTTGAGGAAAAATTGTTGCTTATATGATTCCATTAAGAGCAAGAGTGGAAATATGAAATTGATTCTTTCATTTGTGGTAATGTCTAAATTTACCAAATAAGGAAAGATTCTCATCACCCAAGTTTCAAGTGGACCGGAACTTGGAATCATGCAAGTTGTATAGCATGATGAATGAGAACTTTCAAGTTTTGGAAAATTAAGACTAATTACTTGTTCACATGGATGTGTGAGTCAAGTAAAGGACTTAGGGATCGAGTACACATTCTTGTGCACTGATTAAGTCCACCACTAAAGATCGATAAGAAGAATCAAATAAGGCAGAAGGATAAAAGTTTCTCAAATCTGAAAAGTTGGGAGAGTACTTTAGTATCAGTTTTGTGATCATCTTAATGATTAAGAAACCATATCACAATTAGTTCTCTAAGGAAATCTTAGTGCATTCTTATGACTAAGAAGAGGAACTTGAATTGTTGAAATGGTTAAATCAAGAAGATGAGTCATACTTCGTTCCAATACAAGTCTTAGAGTCATACTCCAAGATTGTCATTTGAGTGACATGTCTTAAAGAAGGTTTAAAACACTTGTCAAATGTAAGAGTAAAAGTTTTCTACTCTTGTACATTTGAAATTGGTAAGTTGTGATGTTTTGGATAAAACAAAGACCAACTTAGGCCAATTGGGTAAAGTGTTTTTCTTGATTAGAATCCGCACTATCTCTTGGATGTTTGACAAGGGAGTCTTATATGTCAAGAGGACAGTGGGAGTCTTAAAGGTCTTGAAAGTCTCAAGAACTAATCAAGAATAAAACCTAAAGTTCTTCTCTAGCACACAATTTGAGGTTTATAATCTATTGTGTTGACATATTCTGTGCCCATTCCAGTTAAAGTTGGTTTTGCATATGAGTTCTTAGAGTTCTCAATTTGTTGCACAACAACTTGGAAGCAATGGCAGGCCCTTGAGCTGCCAGGTGGCAAGAAGTTAAGATTGAGTTCGGTCCATATGAGTTTGGATTTGTCATTATCTTTGTCTTGTGATTATGGTTTTGACAATTCACATGGATAAGAACACATACACCATATAAATCTAAGTGTCATAAGGTTTCTCTCCGATTCATGAAATGATGGTGAGGAAACACTTTCACTAAGTAGTTTTTATCTAGATAGCAATTGTGATATTTGCATTCTCAAAGTCGTTAGTGGAGCGCATGTGGTTAACCGGCACACTAACCTGGACTTGTGAGAAGTGGCAAAAAGGTCTAACCATTATGATTACGGCATACCTCTTCATAATTGTTTAGACTCACAAGTGTGCTATCTAAGGGAAGGTGTATGATTTTGATACAACTTTATCAAAACAATCTAGCATCAGAAATCTGAACTTTGGTAAGAAAGTCAATGAAGTATTGATTTCTAGAAGTCCAGCTGATTTCTGAGTACATGTCAAAGCTAGTGGGAGCATAAGTGTTATGCTAATAATCATCATGTTAGTGGGAGCATGATAATTATGATAAGTATTGCAAGTTAGCAATGTTAATTATAGAAAACAAAAGTTTCAATTGGAAAAGAGTTGTTTTGCTATAATTAAGGGAGAGGAAATTATACTTCATCTCAAATCTATAAGCTTAGATCGTGAGGTTTTAATCATTTAGTCAAGGATATATATGAATTTCATGTTGGAATGGCTCAACATAAGGAAATTCTGTATACAGGTCCATTATTTGCGTTCTAAAATTCGATTATGATTACGGCATCCCTTTTCATAATCTGAAATATGAGAACTTTGCAAATAGAAATGGAAATGTTATAGCAAAAGACTGGTTTAGTCTTTATGTGAGACATCATGAATCGTGTCCCATATGCTTCGGATATAGGATCGATTACATGTGCTATATTCATCCTTTCTAAAAATTTTCCAAATGCCTAGGGCATTAAGAAGGGAAAAAGGTTTAGAACTGGATATGACTAAAAGGATTAAACAATTGTCGAGAACAATCTAAGGTTTACCAAAGATTGGTTGCTCAAGGACAGTTGGAAGTATAGTGATAATTCTAGAAGGACCATATTGACATAATCTGTAAGGAGGCAACTCTTGTTCAGAAGTGATAGTCAAAATGGAATTTTCAATCTGTTTAAGATTAGGAAACTTAATGCAAGAAGGATGTTTCCAAGGAGTTGATCTCCTTTGGAATACTCTGTAATGATTTTTGGCAAGTCTTTCTGACTTTGTGCATAATCGTTACAAGAGGATCAATGCATATAAGTTTAGAATCTAACAGATTTCAGTAAATGGCATGAATTTGGAATTCTTGCATTTGCAGTAAGGATTTGGGAGTGTGAAAAGAGAATCATTGAAGTTATGTTCAATTGATCTAGTTCACAAAGTAAAGATCATAGACAAACATAGTATGCATACTTGGTGTGTGGCATGACTAGTGTTTAAGAAAACATAGTGTACATGCTTGGAGCATGGGACAACTATTGTTTTAAATTCAAGAATAAAGTTGATAGCTGAAACAGTATACAATGAATAATGTGTAATCATATGGTGATAAATAAAAGGTGTTTTATTTATGTTCAAAGGGTTGATACCATATTAGATTCAATTATTATTGTGTTTCACTTTGCATGTTTTGACTTCCCGAATAAACTAGGTTATTCTTCCGGAATGACTAAGTTATTCAAACCATCCACAGTCGGTCATATTTTGGAAGTAGATATGAATTAAGACTGTCATGATGGGTTGTAGAGGTCTAAGGTGTTGGACAAGGCTACAACAATCATGAGTGCTCATAAGTTCTGAGTATTGGATTCAACCCGCGCTCATTGGAATCACTTCATGGATTTTATCACGAGTGATCATGAGACGATAATATCTTATATTCTTCAAACCTAGAGATATGAGTTGTTACTATGAGTTGATAGTACATTGATTGCACGAAACCGCATTTGGTAACTCTGTGCTATAAAACGTGCCTTTGTGTATGATTCAACAAGTAGTAGAACAAGCCATATGAGTCAAAGTTTATCCGTTCCTTTTACCTTCGGGATAAAAGCGATATCTGTGGGCCCCTCGATGATTTGATGATGACAAATGGAAGTGCTCGGCCGGGCCAGGACTGATTTGATTTGTTCAATTAGTCAGTCGTCATAAATCGGAAATCGGGAAACAACAAATGGACAGAGAGAATGATTATAATCCATGTCTCAGTCCATATGATATCTAGAATGGAGGAATATATGATCCCTTATCTAATGGACAAGTCACTGACAAAGGTCAGAGTTCATCTACAAGGTCAGAGTTCGACAGAAGCTTTTGAGAGCTACGATTGCCGGTTGGTTCCTGAAGTCATACGCAATAATAGTTTTAGACTTATCCAAGTGGGAGACTGTTGGATTAATGTCTAAGTCCATAACTATATTTGGTAAGACTTGACCCGACCCGGCATGGTCCATTTGGGTTGCATACCATCATGCACTTGAATGAGAGAAATAAGACACTTATGGTTATTAATATATTATAAGTTCTAGTATATTAATAATAAGAATAATAAGATTATTTAATTAGTATTGATCAAGAATTAATCTAGGATTAATTAAGTGATCAAAAAGAAGACTAATTAAATATATGGGTTGATTGTGTAAATCATCCATACTTGTATAGTGGGCTAATGCTCCATGGATAATCAAGTTGGGCTAAAACCCATAGGATGGTCCATGGATGCTCCATGGTGTATTTGTACCCATGGATCCAAGGAAATGGAAAGCCATGACAATTAAGAGTTTACCCTAATTGTGTAACTATATAAGCATCTTATTATTGAGGAAAAATCGGCCACTAGAGATAGTGAAGAAAGGGCTAGCCGATTTTGAAGAGTGTAGAATTCTCTCAAGTCATTCCAAGTGTTTTGATGATTGTGATTCCATTTGAGGTGTCACACTTGGGGCACTAGGCACTCAAGCTACATGAAGATTGTCTACACCAAAGAGGTATGTATTCTATCTTGCTATAGTTATTGTTTTGTATGCTAGATTAGAATAATACCTTGGAAGTTCTTATTTGCATGTATAATAGAGAAAACATAGATCCAAGGTATTTAGGGTTGCATGTACACTTAGGAAGTGTTAGAATGCTCAAAACCCAACACTTTTATGTCCATGCATGAGTTTAGAGTAATCCCATGGAAGTTAATTGCTATATTCCAAGTTTGTTCATACTTGGTGGGTTGCAAGCCATCAAGTAACCGGCTTTATGGGTTATGATGGGTTTTTGGACTCAGATCTATAATCTGGACTTAAAGTCTTAAACGATTAAGCAGTTTTGAAAGAATGGCTTAATAGAGTAGTACGGTGGGCGTACATGCCAGTACATGCAGCGTACAATCCATGCAAGTTATATGTGTAGCGTAAAAAGGAGTACGCTCGGCGTACTCTCAGATTTTGGGCTTTGTGGCAATTTCGGCCTCGGTTGGGCCAATATTTGGGCTTAGCAGAGATTGGGCTGAAATGGGCCATCAGAAGTCAGATAACAGACCAAGGACATGCTTGGGCTTGGAGGAAACCCCATTTGAGGAGTTAGGCCTAATTTAGAAAATTAGGCCATTAGTGGGCCTATAGTGGGCCATTAGAGAGTTTGGAAAGATTAAAAGTAAGTGGACCTATGTCATGGTCCGAATTAGATCAGGGGTAAAATAGTCATTTTACCCTTAGAAGGCTTTTTAGTTTTTGACTAAGTGTTTATTGTGATAATGATAGTCGGGGAGTCCTTGGAGTAGCCATCAGAGATTCCCTCACACGAGTTTTCAGCAGTCAGCTTGAGAGGTGAGTTTTCCTCCAGTAAGAATAGGTCGAAGGCACCAATTTCGGCCCCTTTATGTATTTTAGCGTATGTTGGATTTAGGTCCAATGTTGGGGGTAGCCCAATGTAGCTTATATGTTCCAGACTTTGGACCGGTGTCGGGGTAAGCCCGAGGAATGTTTGTATGCTTGATGTCTTCGTGATTCTTGCATGTACTTTTTTATGTGTTCTGGACTTCGGTCCGATGTCGGGGCAAGCTCAAGGAAGGTTTAGCTTATATGTTATGTGTTATGTGTTCTACACTTCCGTCCGATGTCGGGGCAAGCCCAAGGAATGTCTATATGTTTATGTTATATATTTTATGTGTTATAAGCCTGTTGCTTTTTTATATGTATACGGGACTTTGCTCCGATGCCGGGCGGGGCCCGATGCCGAATTTCTGTCCGATGTCGGGTGGGACCCGATGCCAGATTCGTCCAATGTTAAGCGGGGCCCGATATAGTGGGTAAGCCCCAATGTATGTTATTATGTGTTTATATGTATGGTATGTGGTAGTTTGGGGAGACTCACTAAGCTTCGTGCTTACAGTTTTCAGTTTTGGTTTCAGGTACTTCTGGTAGCAAAGGGAAGAGCTTAGGATGACTGCATGACACACACCACAGTTTTCAGCCTGGGATATTTTAGACTCTGATATTTTGATACATGGTTTTGATATAGTGTTTTGATATGTTGTTGAGATACACGATTTGGGATTTTTATTATGTTGTTTTATGAATTATGGGTTTTCTTTAATGGTTTAAAATGAAATTTTTGGACTATATTTTGGGATGTTTCACACGGATCAGCAGTTGGCTTTTGAGACGTTGAGACAAAGGTTATGTGAGGCTCTGATTCTAGTACTACCTGGGGGATGGTTGATTTGGTAGTGTATTATGATGTATCGATCTCAGGGTTAGGCGTGGTACTGATGCAAAGGGGTCATGTAATCGCTTACACCTTAAGGCAGTTGAACCCTCATGAGGCGAATTACCCCACTCATGACCTGATATTGGGGGCAGTGGTGTTTGCCCTCAAGATTTGGAGGCACTACTTGTATGGGGAATGGTGCACTATTTATACTGATCATAAGAGTTTGAAATACTTGATAGACCAACAGAACCTCAACATGCGGCAGAGTAGGTGGTTGGACGTGCTGAAAGGTTATGATTGTGAGATCTTATACCATCTAGGGAAGGCCAATGTGGTGGCCGATGCTTTGAGCCTCAAGATGGCAGGTTCCCCAATTGGGAACATTTGTTTGAGGGTGATGGTGATCTCTCCATTGTTGAATATGATAAAGGAGGCTCAAGTGGAGGGTTAGAAGAAAGAAAATTGGAAGTTAGAGCGGGTACGGGGTCAAATTTCTTTGCTCGTCCAAAATGGTTAGGTTCTCTTGACCCAATGTGGCCGAGTGCAGGTCCCAGCATCTGGGGGGAGAGAGGTAGAAGTTATTGGAGGAGGCGCCCAAGTCCAAGTTCTCTATACATCCGTGGGGGATACAAAAATGTATAGAGACTTGAGACTGAGTTACTGGTGGACGTGCATGAAGCGGGAGATCGCCTAGTTTGTGGAGCGGTGCTTGACCTGCCGGAAGGTCAAAGCCGAGCATCAACGGCCTCATGGCAAGGTTCATTCGCTACCCATTCCCATGTGGAAGTGGGAAGAGATCACTATGGACTTCATCAGGAAGTTACCGAGGACAACAAGGGGTGTGGATGCCATATGGGTGATTGTGGACAGGTTGACGAAGAGTACCCACTTTATTCCAATCTCCGAGAGCATCTCCGCGGAGAAATTGGTGGATATTTACATGCGAGAAGTGGTGGTTAGGCACGGGGTGCCAGTGTCAGTAGTCTTTGAACGGGATGTTCGATTCACATCTAGATTCTGGAGGAAGTTCCACAAGGAACTGGGCACTCAGTTGCATTTCAACATGGCATACCACCCCCAGATAGATGGCCAAAGCGAGAGGACAATGCAGACACTCGAGGATATGCTTCGGGCATGTATGTTGGATTTTGGAGGTAGTTGGGATACATACCTCCCATTGGCAGAGTTTTCAAACAACAATAGTTACCATGACAGTATCGACCGACCTCCGTTTAAGATGTGGTATGGTCGGAGATGTAGGACCCTGGTTTGTTGGGGCGAGGTTGCACACCGAGTCATGGGGAGCATCGAAGTGGTACTCAAGACTATCGAGTTGATTCAGCAGGTGTGCGACCGACTGTGAGTCACATAGAGCAGTCAGAAAATGTATGTTGACCGACGATGATCAGATCTTGAGTTCCAGGTGGGAGACTTTGTGTTACTAAAGGTGTCACCATGGAAGTGACTCATTAGGTTTCAGAAGAGAGGCAAGTTGGGGCCAAGATATATTGGCCCGTTCAAGATTTCGGCCCAAGTGGGCAAGGTGGCTTACCGCTTGGATCTGTCGGACGAGCTTAGCCAGATACACAATACCTTCCATGTATCTCATCTTCTAAAGTGTGTCACTGACGACGCCGCGGTTGTTTCTTTGGACGACATTCAGGTGGACGAGAGAATGACTACATTGAGAGCCCCATTGCAATTTTGGATAAGAAGACCAAGGTTCTTCAGAATAAGAAAATGAAGCTAGTAAAGGTGCAATGGCAACACCGAAAGGGCTTCGAATGGATGTTGGGTCTAAATTTATGGTTTATGCTTTGTTTTTCTTGGCATTTATAGTTTTCAGTCTAGGGATGAAAATAGTCTTGGGTTTTGTTGTAGTTTGGACCGAAATCATATGTTATTTCGGTCAGGCCTTTGGGTTTTGGGCTTGGGTTTTGTCCATATGTATAATATAAATAGTGTGTTATTAGGAGTGTAATTGAGAGATTAGAGAGGTGGGGACGTTCTAAGGGGATGCAATATATTGTTGGGAACGTGTGTTTAGAGAAAGAAAGTAGAGAGAACATGTGTGTGTATGAATCTTGTGTACTGGATCATTATTGAATATTATTGTGTGCATTGAAGATTCATCTTGTTGTTGTTCTTCTTCTTCTTCTCCATTCTATCTTGGATCATCCACTTTATTGGGATTCCACACTATCAAGTGGATCTGATTAATACATCAATGTGATTTAGGGACTAAAAAGTGGTATCAGAGCTTGGGTCGTATCAATTAATTTGGCAAGCTGTTGAACATTTTGGACTTTTTCTTGAAGGTTTTGGTGTTTTTTCTTTGTTTTAGAAGAAATATTGGCTGTTTGTTCTTCGTGTTTTTCTTGATTTTGAGTTTCTGATCGAGTTAGTGTTAAAAGTTGAAAATTTTGTGTTTTTGGAGTTTTCTGCGAGGTTCTCAGTCACATCTTCAGTCAATCCTCGGTCTTCATTGCGGCGGCAGCAATCTCAAATTAGGGTTTCAGCGATGTTTGTGGTCAGAAGCGATTTCGGTGGTGCGTCTCTAGTTTCTCGGTGCGAGGGTTCTCAGTGGAGCGTGGTGCGAGGGTTTTCGGTGCGTAGCCTCGCGGTTCTCGGTCCAGCTGATTTCGGCTCGCACATGTTCGCTTCAGATTTCGGTCTGGATTTCGGTCTTCGCGTTTCGGTCAGCAGCCCTTCTCGTTGCGAGACTTCTCGGTCAGCTTGAGAAGCCTCACGATTTCAGCCTAAAAATCAATTTTTCCTATTTTGAGGTCTCGTTTTCAACCTAAAGTTTTAAATTTTGACTTTTAACTTCCAAGTTTGAATTTTGACCTTCATTTTTTACCTTTAACTTTCAAAGTTGACTTTTGACTCTCAAGTTTAATCTTTGACTTTTAACTATGACTTTCTCATTTAACTTTCAAGTTTTCACGTTTGACCTTCAAATTTGACTTTCAATTTTCACTTTTAGATTTGACTTTTCAAGTTTGACTTTTATGTTACACTTTTTAAGTTTGACTTTTAAGGTTGAGCTTTGATTTTTCAAGTCAAAGGGCATTTTTGGTAAACAATGATTTCCTTAATCAATGAAGCTTCATGTTCCCAATCTTGTGAAGCTAAAATTAAAATTTTATCGTGATCAACATGATTTATTAAAAAAGGAAATTGAGGACCTTAAATATGAAGGATATACACTTAGGAATGCCCAAAAACCTTTAAAAGAACAACTAGAGGCCAAAATCAAGGACTTTAGAAAACTTCAAGAAGAATATAATAATAAATGTGAAAATTACAACTATGCTAAAAAGGAAATTGCCAAATTAACTGCCAAACTTGATGCATTAAAAGCTAAATATAATCAATGATAAAAAAAAAAAACAACTAAAATTTAAAGATAATCAAAATAAGGGTCTAAGGTATCATAGTGTTCCACCTCCCTTCAATGACAACTATACCCCACCCCTTGAAATCAATGAGGAAGAGATACCTGCTTAGTTTGGTCCGCCCCCCTATGCCAGCTTCAGTTAAGACTGAACAATCAAGCCAAACTAAGAATGTTGAGGTGAAGGATACAGATGATTCCACTTCATGTGCAGGTAAAGTAATGGAAGAAGAGAACAAGGAGAACAAAAATAATTCTAGTTCTATTGATTATGTTGATTGTCAAACCAATGTATCCTTGAACTCTGAATTTGTTGCTTCTAATTCAGTTACTTCTAATAAACCTGTTCTTGGTAAATGCAGGCCACCAAAACAAGCGAAACAGACTACTTGCTATAAGTGTGCTTGTGGGAACAATCAGAGACAAGGCATGGGCATGCTACCAGAGACAGGCAGAAACAACTTCTACATGAAAAACAGACTTGTTTTCACTGTGGAACACCTGGACACATTACCAGAAATTGTCCAAATCATGCATATGTTCCCTACTGTGCACAAGATTGGTAGAACGCGCCTAGAGGGAGATTCTCTAACAGAAACCATTCGAGGTCACAATCGCGAAATGGTGACTGGAATGCCAAGAAAGGCAAGAATCAAACTCCCAAGGACAAGAAAGGAATGGTGGCTAAGAAGCCAAACTCAAGAGATTGTTCAGTTAAACAAAGATTAGTTAACTCAAAGTCATCTCAGTGTTCGGTTTCAAGTTCTAAAGCAAGTGATAAGGCATCCATTCGATTAAACAAGAAACGGGTTAAACCCGACTACAGACGGGTACCAAAGGTTTATACTCCTAAATCACCTAATGATTCTAACATTTCTTCATCTTTTGTGTGTGATAAACAGGATATGTCATGGGAGAGAGTACCTTTCATAGATGATAAAGGTCAACCCAGCTTCAAAATGGAATGGGAACCAAAGACCAACTAATCCTACACTCTGTGCTGGAGCAGCTATGGAAGAATATCATCAGACTTCGGTTTGTTGATAGTGGTTGTTCCAGGCACATGATATGAGACATCTCTCAACTGTACAACACTCAGAACCTTAAGTGAGGGTATATGTCCTTTGCGGGAATGGAAGAAAGAAGAGGATCACAAATGGGAATTATACTTAATAATGTGAAGAAATTTTTGATCTGTTCTGGAATTAAGACACAACTAAGATTGAATATGTTGTTGTATATACGTGTTGTTCTTAGATCATCTGGATGCAACTTCAATTGTTGAATTACGGTTTGCATTTTCTCAATACTCCTGAGTTTCTCTTAAAATGATTCGTTTTGACGATAATTTTTAAATTTACGCATTTATTTTATTTCTTACCATGCACAAATTTAGGGGGAGAAATCAAAATACAAAAATTATAAAAAAAATCCAAAAAGATGTCCTTATTTTTTGTTTTTAGGTATTAATTAGGAAGTGATATTAAGAATGAGTGATAACGGGCAGTTTAAACAAGTGTAAGGTACTAAAGCTGAATTGTCTACACTCTATGCTCAATGTGCTGGTAGACACGAAGGATTTAAAAGGACTAGACATAACTGACAATGAAAGGACTTGACATTGTGGACACACCATAATAGAGGGATTAAGAGGTAGAATTTGCATATCCAAGCTGGGTATACAACATATGCATTTCTGAATCTGACTTCTCTGTTAATGATTGTCTACTTACCTAAAGTAAGGAATCCTTTTGAAGTTTTTGATTGCCAGGGTATGTCGGGAAGTGGGGAACACGTTCTAGTACATCTAAAATTGAACCATTTAATAGTTTGTCTATAGATCTCGCTGCTGAATTAAAGTCGACAAAAATATCATTGGTCGTAGTCAGCTAAATGGTTCATTTAGGAATATAGGTGCAATGTTTGGTCGCTTATAATCTGTCAAATTTGTCAATATCGTTTGGGTTTAAGTGCATCACAATACTGGTGATTTGCCAGATCTAAACATGCAGGTGTGTGCTGATAAACGATATTGAATTTGTTGACAACTTTGATTCCAAAAGTCTTAAATTTAGTCATTATTTTCTTTTTTGTTAAATTTGTTCATAGTTTTCCCGTGCACAAATTTAAGGGGGAGAATTAAAAAAAAATTAATCAAACAAAAGTAAAACAATTAAAAAAACCAAAAATATGTTTATTTCTATTTTTATTTCTTTTCTAGAAAAATCAAAAATCCAAAAATATTTTTGTTTTACTTTTGACTGTATTTTATTTTTGGTTTTTACTTCTTAGTGATTTCTATTGTGTGCTAATTTTTCTTTTAGTTTTGTGTTTATCTCAAAATTTTCATTGTCTTGAGAAGTGAATTCAAAACTCAGAGAACTCAAAGGAAGAAGAGACTCAAGGACACTGTATCAAAACTTTCTGAGCCAAGGTTACATCCTTGAACAACTGTGGTGAGAAGGGTCTTTATGATTCTGTGATCCACAAAACTTTTTAGTCGTTTGTTACTTTTTAAAGCGCAACAGTGATCATTGAAGAATTCTCATTCGAAGGAACAAGAAGTGAAGATTATTTTTCAACATTCCATCTTCCAACCCCAGAAGCAAGGTGAAGTTGTACTTGAAGTTATGTGACATATTGCATTGAAGTCTCCTCAATCAATTTGATGCTATCTATGAACCTACCGATGTGATATAGAAGAATCGGTCTCTTTGTTGCTTTCTTGGAAGATTCTCAAAGCTGAAGGTGCTGATTTTCAAGAATCCTTACTAGAAGCTTCCACTCCAAATGTGCATTTAAAGTAAACTTTTTGAAGAAAAGTCCAACTGCTCAAGATGAAGTCATTCATGCAGAAATTCATATGTCCATCTTAAAGTTGTGAAGAAATCAAAGATAAACATTGAAGCCAAGCTCAAAGCGAAGATTGAAAAGAAAAACAAGATACAAACCTAGGGGGAGTTTGTTAGGTCACAAAAAAGAAAGCTATAAATCAAGGGGGAGATTGTTGGGACAAAATTTATGGTTTATACTTTGCTTTTCTTGGCATTTATAGTTTTCGTTCTAGGGCCAAAAATAGTCTTGGGTTTTGTTGTAGTTTGGATCGAAATCATATGTGATTTCAGTCATACCTTTGGGTTTTGGGCTTGGGTTTTGTCTATATGTATAAATAGTGTGTTATTTGGAGTGTAATTGAGAGATTAGAGAGGTGGGGAAGTTCTAAGGGGCTGCAATATATTGTTGGGAACATGTGTTTAGAGAGAGAAAGTAGAGAGAGAACATGTGTGTATGAATCTTGTGTATTGGATCATTATTGAATATTACTATGTGCATTGAAGATTCATCTTGTTCTTCTTGTTCTTCTTCTCCATTCTATCTTGCATCATCCACTTTATTAGGATTCCACACCATCAAGTGGATCTGATTGACACATCAAAGCGATTTAGGGACTTACAATGGACATGGGAGCCGGAAGAAGAGATGCGAGATCACTATCCGGACATATTTGCGATAGCATACTTCGAGGACGAAGTCTAGTCTAAGTGGGGGAGATTTGTAACACTTGTTCCAGATATCATTTAATTTTTCTTAAGCTTTAGGGTTTTGTGCTTGAACTCAACGAGTTGGGGAGCTCCAACTTGTCGAGTAGAGGTCAATTATGAGGACGTGTAATTTAGATCCTACTCGATGAGTCGGAAGGCCCCGACTCAACGAGTAGGATCTGTAAAGGAAAACCCTAATTTTTAGGGTTTGGACCCTACATAAAGGACTTAATCTGCCTCTTGTGGCCTCCCTTACCACTTCCATACCCAAAGAAGAAACCTTAGCTGTTCTTTGTTGCTTCCTTGTGCTTAAGAGGCTAAGAGAGTGTTTTTGGTGCATTTTGTTGAAGAAGTTTGGAAGTTGAGAAGCTTGGAACGGGAAGGATCTTGTAGATCCAACATTTACATCGTTTGGACTTCCATTTGAAGGTAACAAGTTGTAGATTATTTCAGGTATTGGGCATGATCTGAAGTTGTAACTTTAGATCTGGACTCCTCTAAGTCCTTAGAGTTATAAAGTCACTGAATTTATCAAGCATTGGCCCTTCTCTTTGGCTAAAACCCCTCCTTTAGCTTGGTTTTTGCATTTAAGAGCTTGTATGCATGTAAAGCTTGCAACTTTACGTGGAAACCATGCCCTAGGAGGCTAGATCTGCAATTTGGAGCTTTGGGGTAGCTTAAAAACGTCTAAACACAAAAAGGACTGAAGGGACTCGTCGAGTTCCTTAGCCAACTAAACGAGTCGGGTAGGGTTTACCCGTTTTCGAGATTCTGAGTGACTTCGGTGAAGGATTAGAGTTTTCAATCTTCTAGACATTAAGTAACTCGACAAGTTACACAGGTAACTCAGCGAGTTGACAAGTTACTCAGGTAACTTGATGAGTTACTGGATGCACTCGACGAGTTGAGGTCAACATGGACCTGACTATGACCAGGGTTGACTTTGAGGATATTTATGGTATTTCGGGATTGTGACAAGTTAATCACATGATGATTATAGGAAGTTGAGTTGGAGATGTGTGTGGGACCTATCTGATCTTATCATGTCAGTTCATCATTCACGAGAGGTGAGTCTCCTCACCATACCAATTGGTCGAAGGCACCAAGGCTGGCCCACTATTGTTATGAGTTATGATTAGTTGGTTATGGGATATGTGATATGTTAGTTATTTGTGATACTCGCATGAAAGACCTCGGGGGGTTCCCGAGGCACTTATTTGTAAGGCCTTGGAGGGTTTCCAGGGCATTCCTGTATATTTGCATGTATGGTTTGTATGTTATTTCTTGGTAGTAAGGACCGTGTGGGGGTCCCACGGCAGGAAGACCGTGTGGGGGTTCCCACAGCAAGAAGACCATATAGGGGTTCCCATGGCAGGAAGACCATGTGGGGGTTCCCATGACAGTTAGGTGTTGTTTGTTTTTTCTGAGGCAAAATATATGCAGTCTGCGGACCACATCTGTAGACGTCTGCAGTAGAAGAGGTAGACTAAACGTCTGCAGTCTGAAAAAAGAAGACTGCTTGTTTTTTTAACATCAGCGGGCTACTAAAATAAATTGAAATATAAATAAACTGGTTTTTTTAAACTTCAAAGTGATTTTTTAATATTTTTATGGCTTTGTTATAAATAATTAATGAATCTAGATCAACTTTTATGTATTATTGTATAAAAAATAAAAAAAATGATATGATTTAACGTATATATTTGATAAAAACCAACAACTTGGGTTGCTAAGTTATAACTAAACATTATAATTAGTGATCAAAGAATTTGATATATAAATGGACGGAAATAAACTTCGATTTTTTCAATTAAATCTATTAAAAACTTACCATAAATAATTTCTAGAGAAATTGACGATACTGAATTAAATACTCCCTCCGTCTCAATTTTATTGTCCACCTTACTATTTTAGTTTGTCCCAAAATTATTGTCCACTACCAAAAGTAGATATACATTTTTACCATATTACCCTTAACATTTAATAAAGTAAACATCAAAAATTACAAATACACATTTTCCATTGTTTTAGAAAAGGGCAAGAGGGTCATTTTACTCAAAAAGACAAAACTAATGATTGCTTTTCTTAATCTATGTGTTTTTTGTCTGTGGACAATAATTTTGGGACGGAGGGAGTAATATTTTACAAAATTTGGCAGAAAAATATAAGATTATATTATGATTTTTTTTCATATTTATATAAACAACTTCAACGACTATTATTGTAATAAATCTTTATTTACAAATTTGTCAAAAATATCATGTTTGTATCGTCGAACGTTTTTTTTAAGTTTTGTAATTTTTTTTCAAATTGTTTACCATTAATAAAGTTGGAAAAATATAAATTAAAAAAAAAAACTTAAAAAAGTAAAGATATATATATGTTTTTTTAGGCTAGAAGATGTTTGAAGATGTTAGAAGACTCTGGTCCACATCTGCGCCAAGAAGAGGGCGCACAGACATTTTTAGGTCTACAGTCTTCAAAAAAACAAACAGTCTATGAAGGCTAATGTCTGCGTGTGGTCTGCGCGGCGCAAACAGAAGAGGCTACGCAGATCTGCAGACAAAAAACAAATACTACATTAGTTAAGACCACATGGGGGTTCCAGTGGCACTAGATGTAAGACTCTAGAGGGTTTCCGTGGCTTCCTTATATGTTTGTATGCATGGATTATGTGGTTTATGTAACTTTATAGCTAATGTGATTATGTGGATTGTATGGGGTATGCTCTGGGAAACTCGCTAAGCATTAGCTTAAAGTTTTTGGATTTCTTTCAGGTACATCTGAGCCTAAGGGCAATGGCAAGTCTTGATGACGTTGCGTGCATTCTCTCTCAGGCGTTTTTATGGGACACTCTGGTGATTGAAATAATATTGTTATTGTTATGAATTTTGAAAACAAATGTATTGAGATTTTATGGTTTATGGAACATGTTTTTGACTATTACAAAAAAATTCTTTTGGAAATTGGGTCGTTACAATGCTCAAGATAAAAGAATGTTCCAAAAGATGCTACATGGTGGAATATGATTGGTTGTCACCATTAATGGACCTATGGGCCAATGGGCTTGGCCCATTAGAGTTTTATGTTTGATCTCTTAAGTATAAATAGGCTCATACCTCCATCATTGTAAATAGCTAGATTTATGTGAGAGATCAAAGTGATATACCATTTTGAGTGCTTGTAATTGTTACAGAAAGTTAATAAAATCATCTCTCTCTCATTTGCCTGTGGACGTAGATCACTTTCACCGAACCACGTTAAATATCGTGTTCTTTTGATTTACGTTTTTCAGAAGTTTTGTGAGTTCACTGAAGTTTGTTTTGATAATTTTCTGAAGTGTTTAACTAGTTTTTTTTGTATCCCAGCTATATATGCATGCACTCCGCATTCTCCAAACATATAATATAGAGTATCAATGATAAGGCCCTTAGCTCACATGTCAGTTCCAATTATATAAAATGACAGATGACACTAAAATAACCAATATTGACCCCAAGAACGTAACGTCGAGTGTTAATATACCGGTATGGAGACGATTAAAACGCTTTTAAGTGAAACTAAGTCGTTGGTATTCTATCATCGTTCTAGATATTCAACGTATAAAGAAAAATACAAGCATTGAGAATCTATTATGTTTATCTAAATAGCATGTTTTATAAAATTATATTTGTTTTTATAATTATTTAAAAAATCGAAAAAAATGATGACATAGAAATTTGTAAGTGCTATAACATGATGATAATTTCCTATAATGATGATATAACACCAAAATTTGACATGAAAGTTGATACTTCTTTGGTGTAATAAAATGACGTCCATACCAAATTGTTTAAAACATGTTTTTTAGAAAAAAAAAAAAAAAAAAAAAAAAAAAAAAAAAAAAGGCCAATTTGTGGTAAGATTTGTTCATCTTAATTATGTTTTCTTCTTTGCAAGTTTTTCATGTATTCCAACAAACTAAATATATTTATTAGGGATAATACCATAAAAACTCGTAAGTTTGACCGATAATATCATGTTTAGAATGCAAATTGCAATTTTTTTTTACATTTTTGTTATCTTTGTAGGTTAAGTTGGTTATCTACACGGTGTGGTGAATAGGTTAGACTTGTTGAGTGTTCATTTCTATCCTTTTACTAAATCAAGCATTTAAAGGAAAATTGGGTGTTTAGGACTCGAATCTGTCACCTACCTCCAACTCACAAACAAGAACACATACCACTATGGTAGAAGGCTTTCATTTGTTCTATTGTTTGAACATTTAATATATAATGTATAATACTGAAACAATTTAAATATTATAATAATAATAATAATTATTATTATTATTATTATTATTATTATTATTATTATTATTATTATTATTATTATTTTCTTTTTATAAATGGGGAAATCTGCGAAAAAGTTCCAATATTTTAGGTCAGTTTACGATTTAGTCCCAAATTAAATTTTGTTTACAAAAAATGACAGATTACCGGCTAAAACTTCGGATTAACCCTTCGTGGCCGGTTTCACAGATTTAGCCGGTATCTCGTCTTTTTTGTTAATTAATCCAAATTTTGGGGTTTTTTCATTAATTAATCAAAAATTTTAGGGCTTTTTCATTATTTATTACCAATAAACCAAAATATTTGGACTTTTCTGAGGATTACCTTTAAACTAATATATATTATATGATCTAATTTAATATGTACTATTCTATGTCTTCTTTCTTATGCTCTTCTAGGCTCACAGTGTGTTTTTATCGGTGTCGTCAAACCCAACAACAAAAATTTCACTCACAAGCATCATTAACTCCATCAATTTTCCAAAATTATCCCATTCACAACTCTATGATCATCTTTCAATCTCCAAATAAAGAACGAAGAAAATCCTTGTTGATTACGTGGATGTCTCTATTACCTAACCATGACTTAAACCGTGGTTCCAACACTTGGATGTTCCTATTACCTAACCATGACTCGAACCTTATTTCAAACAAATACACTAATTGCATTGTCCATAGTTTTGTTAACAACAAAATACGAATCCCACATGGTTTAACCAATCATACCTTGGCTCAAATCTTACCTGACCCTTGTTTCCTTACAATAGGTGTAACATCTCGACTCCCATGTATAATATTTAATTAATTTAGGTAACAGGAACATCCAAGTATTGGAACCACGGTTTAAGTCATGGTTAGGTAATAGGGACATCCACGTAATCAACAAGGATTTTCTCCGTTCTTTATTTGGAGATTGAAAGATGATCATAGAGTTATGAATGGATAATTTTGAAAAATCGATGGAGTTAACAAGGCTTGTGAGTGAGATTTTTGTTGTTGGGTTTGACGACACCGGTAAAAACACACGGTGAGCCTAGAAGAGCATAAGAAAGAAGACATGGAATAGTACATATTAAATTAGATCATATAATATATATTAGTTTAAAGGTAATCTTCAGAAAAGTCTAAATATTTTGGTTTATTGGAAATAAATAATGAAAAAACCCTAAAATTTTGATTAATTAATGAAAAAGCCCCAAAATTTTGATTAATTAACGAAAAAAGACGAGATACCGGCTAAATCTGTAAAACCGGCCACGAAAGGGTAATCCGAAGTTTTAGCCGTTAATCTGTCCTTTTTTGTAAACAAAATTTAATTTGGGACTAAATCGTAAATTGGCCTAAAATATTGGGACTTTTTTGCAGATTTCCCTTTATACATGTATACATACATTTTTATTTGCTTATGTTTTTTAAAATATAAAAATATTTTAAAAGTTATTCATGTTTTTGAAAGCTTTTATAGACCTTTAAAAACTTATTTTTCCAAAGAAAATTATATGTATAAAGTAAAAAAGTATTTATTTATATTTTAGAGAGATAAATACATTTTTAAATATATAAAAATATCTTTTATAATTTTGAAAGTGTAAAAGATACAAATACATATCTTTTTAACTTCCAAAAAACATAAAAATACGTTTTGGTGTGAGTACATATTTTTTCGTTATTTTCAATAGAAATACAATTTTTTGGTATTATTACTTATTTGTTTCGTATTTTAAAAATGCAAATACATTTTTAAAAGTATTTCTATATTTAAAAATGTATTTATACACTTAAGAAATATTTTTATATGTGTTAGGTCCAGAAGGTGTTGCGTTTTGGGCTCGCTATTTAGTCCATTTAGTCTCCGGTATGGGCCTATCCATTCGTGAGTTATTTTATAGGGTTTTGTATTTATAGGTGCTTGCATGCATCCTAGTACGTAGGATTTGGAAATTATTTTGTCAAGTATTTTGATCTTTATCTTTTGTAACCCTAATATTCTCTACAGCGGAAGTTCTTAATCGAGCTCTGCTGAGGATTGAATCAATTGAATCATTCGACATATTCAGTTCATTCTTGTATTTTATATTGGTGTTTTTCGCTTTCGTGATTTACCTGTTATAAGATCTAAACGATCAAAGAGTTTCTCAAACTCATCAATTGGTATCAGAGCAGGAGGCTATGTAATTCATACACATCTCTTCTGTGAAAGAAGTGATTAGGGTTTATTCCGCATTTACTGATATTTATTGAGTCGTCACTCCATAATTGACGAATCTCAATAATTATTCATCTTGCCCTAATATTAAGTATTACAAGTCTAATCTTACAACAGGTTAAACGATCAAGCATGGACGATTCTCAATCCAATCCTATCAACATCTCGAACAGTATAGGATCTACAACCAAGATTCCAATTCTCTACACTCAAGATTACGACGTTTGGGCGCATCATTTCGAAGACTACGTCATTGGATCTGAAGATAATGGGTATCTGATATGGGAGGCCATTGTGTCTAGACCATTTGCTCATTCAGGAACATCCAGAATTATTAAAACTCAAAAGGAGTATAATGATTTGTTAAAAGATGTGAAAGATGTTGCTCTGGACGAAAAGGAGAAGTTTCAGTGCAACATCAAAGCATTGAGACTGATTCGATTTGCTCTTCAATCTGACACATTTAGATTGGTAAGTTCCTGCAGTACTGCTAAAGAAATTTGGGATCAGCTGCGACAGCTGTATTCTACAGATGAAGATTTGGAGCACTCAATTCAGACCTTGCTCCTGTCTGAATTTGGAGAGTTCAAGCAAAGCCCTGATGAATCTGTTACACAGACGTTTGATCGCTTCAATCATCTTCTCAGCAAGATTATCAAACATGATATTGAAAGGAAGCTTATTGAACAGAAGGTCACTTTTCTGAATGGTCTAAGATCTGAATGGAGAGTTGTTGTGTTAACAGTCAAAGCACACGAATAGTTCAAATCTTACTCGCTGGCGAAACTGGTGGGAATTCTGAAATCCCAAGAAAAGATAGTGCTGCAAGAGAAGAGCGTGGTTTCTAGTCTGGGGTCTCTGGTGCTCTTATCCAAGGGTAAAATTGTAGAAGAAGATGAAGAGTATCTTAATCTGGGAGATCACGATCTGACAGCCGAAGATTATGCTTTAATGGTGTCAAATCCCAGAAGGTTTATCAAGAAAAAGTTTCCTTCCAACAAAAATCGTAATTGGCAAGGAAGCTATAGTTCTGAAAGAGTAAAAGATGAACCGAAAGTTGAGGAGTCGAAAAAGGAAGCTAAGGGTGAAGCTGACTCTGGTGTCAGTTGCTTCTACTGTGGGGGAAAGAATCACTACGCAAAGGATTGTGTGCTGAAGAAGATGGCTGAGAAAGATGAGGAGAAAGATGAAGAGGCAATTCTTATGAAAAAGCTGGAGGAGATTAAAAGGAAGAAAGTTGTTACTAATCCCTCTATGAATGCTCTTATTATGCAGGGTTCGGCAGAGGATGACGAGTTCGGTGGCGTACAGGTGTGGTCGACCGATTCAGAAGATGATGAGGTGAGAAAGCCTTCTCATGGAAAGGCTTATGTCGCAAGAGGTGGTGAAAGCAGTGGAAAATGTCTGATGGTGACTGATGTATCTCAGATGAGGGGATATAATACTGATGGTGGAAATGACGAGGCCAAGGAGCAAGAGCCTCTCAGTGTGCAGATCAGTGAACTTGATGAACTAATCAAGAAGGTACAATCTGTTTTTGTTTCGTTTAAAATTCCACAAAAATCATATGAAAAGGAATTAAATAAATTGAATTCAAGACTTTCAATTCTAGATAGTTTTTTTAACTCAAACACGGGTCACAAATTCTAATCTGACTGACCAAATAAGCAGGGTATCATCCAAGATTGAGGAGCGAAGGATGTGGATTGAGCAGAAGGAGTCGGAGCTAATTAAGTCTAAGGATGAAAACATTTATTTGCAAAGAGACAATTTGAAATTGTTAAAACAAAGGAATTTTTTTGTTTGATCGCTAAAAGACTTTATGCTAACATTACTCAACTGCATCTGAATTGTGAAATAGGGCATAAGATACATCGCATGATTCTACCCTTCCTTGAGTTTAAGGAGGATGAAATCGATGCTGAAGCATACAACTGTGAAAGTGTTGTATCTTCCGATGATGTGACTCCCACTTATATGTATGGTCTGGACAAAATAGAATCTTTTATAAAGTCCAAAGACCATAAGGACATGCTTAAAAATCTTTTGGATGAAAACGATAAGCTGAAACCCAGGACCGAAACCATACAAAAATTCGACTCATTGAGTGCCAATTTAAGTTCAGAAAACAAAATTGATGTTGAAAACGCATCTGAACTTGATGAGGACGATGATATGAGTGAAATTTCTGTAGAGGTTGAAGTCAATTGTTCTGAGTTTGTCAAGAGCGGACCAGAAAACCACAAAAATCTGATTTCTGAAAATTCTGTGGAATTCGCTCGTTTGTCCAAAACTAAGTCCCCAGCCCTTAAAGAAAAAGTTGTTGTGTTTAAGAAGGTTAGAACTACTCCCAATCAGGTGTATAAGGTCACATGAGTAACCGAACATCAAACAGCCGAACTCACTGCCATAGTGAACGAAGATAATGCAGATGGCTGTGATGAGTTTTTCTGGTCAGCACCCATAGATAATGCAGACGAAACGGTTGGTTTGTCGGAGCGAACATCCTGGAAGACCAAAGGAAGATATGTGCCAGAACCGCTGAATAAGCCTACCAACTTTGACGTACCTGGTACAAGTGGCACAAAAGAAATTCCTGTAGAAGAAGTCACTTCCACAAGCGAATCCTCATCTATGAAAAGTGAACTGCCTGCCAAGAAGCTGAAACAAAAAGCCAATATCCACAGACAACCAAAACAGGTGAAAAATCAAAAGCAGCAGAGAAATCTTAGATACAAGAAAAATCTCTCAGAGCGAAAGCAGTTTTGGCACTCTCAAAATCCTCACTACTCTTACCATGATAAAGATTCTAAGTCAGAGAGAAAGACTTTCAGATCAAACGAAGAACAGAACCGAAAGGACAGGTTTGGTCTCGAAAGCAACAGCAACCGAAGAGCTAATCTCGGTCCGCCAAGTAATAACAGGCAAACACCTGATTTCAGTCCATCAAGCTTTTATAATAAAAGACCAAGTTTCAGACCACCAGCCAACAACAACCAAAAATTCCAACTTCGGCTTATCATCGAGCAGCTACCGAAGGTCCAGGTTCGGTCCCTCTAATGACCATAAACGAAAGGGTCATTTCGAACCTCAAGTCAGGAAAAACTCTCATTCCAAAGTCTCTTTTTCTAATTCTTCTCATTCTAAACCCAATTCAGTCTCTACACAAAATTCAAGATCATCAACGAACTTGAAAGGAAAAACGAAGATTTCCTCAGTCAAGGAGGACCGAAAGCAGTCTAGTGCTCAAACACCAGAATCTGAATCCAAAACACCTGCAACTAATTCTAACAAAATCAAAGTGTTTACTATTAAAAGAAAAGATGAAACAACCTTAATAAAACGAACATATTTTGTTGATCTTTCTCTTACTATTCCTGTTCCTGTGAAAGGCTCACGTGGACCCAAGAAACTTTGGGTTCCTAAATCTGCTTAATTTTTGCAGGTTATTAGTGACGAGTAGTTTGACGAAGAATGGTACATTGACAGTGGCTGCTCACGTCACATGACAGGAAGGAAGGAAGAGTTAAGGGAGTTTCGATCACTTCAAAATGGTGGCAATGTCAAGTTTGGTAACAACTCATATGGAACGATAAAGGGTTATGGGATGATAACCAATGGAGACTTCACGATAAGAAAGGTGGCATACATAGAAGGATTGCAGCATAATCTCATCAGTGTATCTCAACTGGTGGGTGGTACCGGTCTCAAAGTATCATTCAACGACGAAGGTTCAGAGATTATAGAGAAGAAATCCAACAAGGTCATTCTCAAATCAGATCGAAAAGGTGAAATGTTTCCTCTGAATCTCAGACCAATCAAAGGAAATTCAGCCATATGTCTTTTGTCCAAAACTCATTCTGACGAAAGCTGGTTGTGGCACCGAAGGCTCTCTCATCTCAACTTCAAAGACATCAACAAGCTTGTCACCGGAGGTCATGTTCGGGGTCTTCCATTGCTCAAGTTTGATCGAGAACACTTATGTGTTGCATGACAAATGAGGAAACAAAGTCGTCAAAGTCACCCACCCATTATAAACACAAAAGTTGTTGAACCACTTGAGTTGCTTCATATCAACTTGTGTGGTCCATCATCAATCGAGAGCATTGGCGGTAGCAAGTACATTCTTGTTGTTGTTGATTATTTCTCACGTTTTACATGGGTATTCTTTCTGAAGCACAAATCTGAAGCCACTTCTAAGCTAAAGATGTTTATCAAGCAGGTTGAAGTGCAACTGAGAAAAGTCGTTCGAAACATTAGGAGCGACAATGGACTGGAATTCAAGAACAAAGAATTCGAAAACTTTTTGGCAGACAAAGGAACCAGTCATAACTTCTCAGCCCCTTACACACCTCAACAGAATGGTATTGTCGAAAGGCGAAACCAATCCTTGTGTGAGGCGGCCCGAACTATGCTAAGTTTTGCTTCTCTTCCCTTATAATTCTGGGCTGATGCTATTATTGTAGCATGTTTTACGCAGAATAGGTCTTATCTCAACAATTGTTTATCTCTCACTCCTTATGAGATCATCAATAACAGGAAGTCGAACGTAAAATTCTTCCATGTGTTCGGTTCACGGTGCTTCATCTTCAACTCCAAAGAACATCGTAACAAATTTGATGTTAAAGCTGACGAAGGAATTTTTCTGGGATATTCTCTTACTTCAAAAGCATATCGGGTTTTAAATAAGCGTTCTAGAAAGATTGAAGAAACCTATTATATGACTTTCGATGACAGCTACGTCAAGAAGCTAAAGACTACTGAAGAAGCAATTCGAGAGATTTTCTCTCAAACAGGTCAAGTCACAGCCACGATTGCTAATTTATTTGATCAGTTCGTAGACCTGTTCGATGAACCTGAGAAAGCCACTCTCACAGAAGCCAAGGCGGCAGACAACAAAATCGATCATCTAAAGCAGATTGTCGATGATGCAGCTAAACAAATAGGAGAAGGAGAACAAGTTCGAAACGAACCTCCTCAGCACGACACTTCAGTTGAGGGGGAGAATCTATTTTCTTCAAATCAACCGAACTCACACTTTCAGGGGGAGAATTCCATTCCTGTAGCACCCGAAAGCCCAGCTACACCCGAAAGTCCTGTAGCACCCGAAAGCCCTGCTACACCAGAAAGTCCAGTAGCACCCGACAGTCCGGCTACACCTGAGAGTTCTGTTGCACCCGAAGGTTTGAACCAACCTGAAAATCCAAATGATTCATCATCAGTCTAGGGGGATAATTCCGATATGTTCTATGATGACGATAGTCAATCTGAATTGGAAGAAATGGTCAACGCCGAATTGGATCCATCCTATGATTCAAAATATCCTCCCCTCATTAAATGGACCAGAGATCATCTTGTATCTCAGATAGTGGGTAATGTATCTGAAAAGGTCCTGACCCGATCCCAAGTGAAGGCAAAGCAAACCTCCCTATTTTCCAAAGTAGAGTTATGCATGTATAATTCCTTCGTATCCAAAGTTGAGCCGAAGACCGTCAATTCTGCTCTTGACCATTCTGATTGGGTTCAGGCTATGCAAGATGAACTCAATGAATTTGAAAGAAACAAGGTATGGCGCATCATTCCAACACCTAAAGATGCCTTAGTCGTTGGTCTCAAATGGGTATTCAGAAACAAAATGGACAAGGAGAGTAATGTGATTCGAAATAAAGCTCGTCTTGTGGTGAAAGGATACTGCCGCGAAGAAGGAATTGATTATGAAGAAACATTTGCTCCGGTAGCAAGGCTGGAATCTGTTCGAATATTTCTTGCCTACGCTGCACACAAGAACTTCGAGGTCTACCAAATGGATGTGAAATGCGCCTTTCTGAATGGAGATCTTGAAGAAACGGTTTACGTGGAGCAACCTCCAGGTTTTGTGAATGAAAAGCATCCAAATCACTGTTACATTCTAGACAAGGTAGTTTATGGTCTGAAACAAGCGCCTAGGGCATGACAGGGACCCGAAGGCATCTTTATCAACCAGGAAGCATATACCAAAACTCTTCTTGCTAAATTTGGCATGATGGGAGATTCAAAGGTCAAAGTTCCAATGGCGTTTGGCACCAAACTCACATCATCCTTGGAAAAACCTGCAGTTGATATAACGCTATATCGACAAATGATTGGTTCCCTGATGTACCTCACAGCTAGCAGGTCCGATATAATGTTTTCTGTATGTTATTGTGCTAGGTTTCAGGCGAATCCTCGTGAACCACACATGCTAGCAGTGAGAAACATACTCCGATATCTGAAGCGAACCACCTCTCTCGGTCTCTGGTATCCATCAAACTCAGGTTTCTTTGTTCAAGCCTACTCCGATGCAGACCTTGGAGGATGTTGTTTAGACAGGAAAAGCACTACAGGAGGATGTCAATTCCTCAACGGAAAATTGGTGAGCTGGCAATCTAAGAAACAAACATGTGTTTCACTATCTACAGCCGAAGCAAAATATATTGCAGCCGCTTCTTGCACATCTCAAGTGATTTGGATCCAAAGTCAACTCAGGGATTACGGACTCAACATGAAAAAGATCCCACTATATTGTGACTCAGAAAGTGCAATTAGGATCTGTCATAACCCAGTGCAACATTCCAAAACCAAACATATTGCATTGAGGTATCACTTCATTAAAGATCACGTAGAAGACGGAAACGTAGAGATTCATTTTGTTCGAACTACTGATCAACTGGCTGACATCTTCACCAAAGCCCTTCCTGAAGCAAGTTTCAATAAAATTCTACAAGGGCTAGGTATGATGGAATCGGATTCAGTACCAAAAACTACTTCTCAAAACTAAAAGTTGGAAGCGAAATGAACCAAACATTCGGGTTCGGTTCCCGTGAGTGCCGAAATGAACCAAGCGCTCGGGTTCGGTCCTATTCTCTTATCTTCACTTCTCACTTAAAGGTAGTTTCTTTGGTGGTAAACTTTTGGTGGTAAACTTTTTGTACCCTTATTTCTCATTTTTTTTCTTTCTTTTTCAAAGTTTTTTTTAACCGAAATGAACCGAGCATTCGGTCTATTTCGGGTTCGGTTCCAAAGTTTTTTTTATTTATTTATTTTTCTTTCTTTCAATCAAAAACTCCAAAAATATTTTTGTTCGTTTTTCTCTTTAAATCAAAAACTCCAAAAACATTTTTTTTGTTTGCTTGTGTTTGTTATTTTTTTTTTTTGTGGATAATTGTGGAGCAATTCTTGTTCTCACGTTTTTAATAGTTAAGTGTCCCTAGAAGCATGCTGCTGTATGTGTCCAAAGCCTCACCTGATTCTGAATAATAGCCTTACTGACTTGGTATATACAACCTTTGTCTTCCCAATTAGGCTTTTATATTTATTCTAATCATGAGCTACCTTACTCTCTTCTCACATGAGATAAGAGTTTTCTGCATGGTCCTTGTTTTAACAGCAGAGGTACTTTGGTTTCTTTATACCATCTCCAATACTTTTCTCCATCCTATTCGCTTCATACACGTAACCCTTGAGACTCTCAGTAATTACCACTGAAGTTTATGGTTACACAATTTCTGTGTTTATGATCTTAGCTTCATGCCACTACGTGCTAAGTGAAACCCACAATTCAATACCTACTATGCATTGACGGTGAACAATTAAATTTGCTCTAGTTTTCACTAATGAATTAACGAAGTCACCCATGGGGCTGTACCTTGAAATCTCTAAATTTTCTTTTTGTGTGATTCTTACGAAATTGTTAAATCCCATAACATTTCTTCCCTTAGAATCTAGTTTTATTTTTTTTGAGATTTCACCTAAAAGTATTTTACACATGCCACTTAAATTCTCTTCACACCTACTTGTTCAACAGACTACATTGGTCTCACAAGTACTTCAGTTGATTTCTGTCTTAAGTCAAGATCAGGAATTCTAAACTGAAGCGAAGGCCACCCACATTAGCCTTATTAAAAGATGCCTTTCAACGCTTCTTAATAAGTGTTTGATCGTAATTCAACGGGAAACCACACAAACACTTTAAGGTCTCTCTTGACTTTGAAGGAAGAGATTCGTGTCCGGGATCTATTGTTTCGTGTCTTTATTGACATCACAATTTCCCACATATGTATTGCTTTATTTCTTTTCTTTTACACTCTATGCACGAAAATCTTTTTGATTTTCCATAATTCTGGTTTCATTACTTAAAAGCAATTTTTGGCTATGGGATTTAACGTTATAAAAGAGATGTGTCTCACAATGTTACACGTGGTTAATTTGCTTTATGACGACAACTCACTTTAAAGGGATAAGTTGTTGACTCAGCCGAAAGTCCAATCGGTTTGATATTTCAAACAGCGCTTGATGGGAAGACGTGTGAAGTGGAACCATTTTTGACATTTCAAACGGCGCCTGATGGGAAGGCGTGTGAAACGGGACAATTTTTCTCTCTCCTGCGTAATCATCGGGGCTCTAAACTGTCACGCGTCAATCACCTAAGGAAACTCTTCACATTTCCCTTGAAGATTTGGGAACAGATTTTTCTCTCTCTTCTCACCATGGTATAAAAGGTAATTTCTACCATAATTTACCTCTTTACTGCACCAAACCTTCAGAGAGCAAGAAAAGCTTTGATTCTTCTACTGTTCATCATCCCTCCCAAATTATTCTCTTCAATGGCGGACTCATCATCAGTTCATGCTACTTCTCACATTCTGCCAATCCGTCCTCAACAAAGTCTGATTATCGACCTCACTCCTCAAGTTTACGATGCATTCATGTTTCCAATCATGGAATGTCTCAAGTATTCGCCGCTGGTTCCAGCTCTCACCAAGGTCGAAACAGTTCCAATAGAGTGTCTCTCGTAAATATTCTCCACAGCCCACTATGACAAGTTTGTCGATCGAATATTCTTCGACATTCTTGATCACAAGGCCTCCATCTTCAAGCAGCGATTATGTTCGCTTTTAGGGTTTGCACCCGATGAATCTAGGGTTAAACCTGAATCCATCCCGGTTGGACAGTTGTTTTCCATGTTTTATAACATGGGATACACTGAAATTCTGACGACGGTGACCAAATTCAAGAAATCTTGCCTACCTCCTCAGTGGAACGGCTTCTTCACCGTCTTGTTCAATGGGTTATCAGAATGAAGTGCAGGTTCAGACGGGGCGATTCGTCTGTTTATGACCATTCTTTATGGCATGTACCACGGCATCAACCTTGACTATGGGTCGGTTCTATGGCAGCAGCTGACTTAGAGTCTAGTGTCTACCTCTCGCCATTCAGAGATCTCCTATGCCCGATTTTGGACGCTGGTCGCAAAGTGGGTGATGGACAAGTATCACGTTCCAATTGTTGCTGATTCTCCATTTTCTTCGATAGGTACTTTCCACACTACGAAGATAATTGTCTCTGATTCCTCTAAGTTTCAGTTTATTAGCTCAATCCCTGAGTCAATGTATGGGGATGTTCCAAGCGACAGCCGGATCATCAGAACTTACAAGGAGTTTCGTCGCTCTGGCCCTAGAGAGCTCACTCCTGACATGATTCAATCAATTCATGATGTTGATCGACTTGCTCCCATGGGAAAGAAAAATGACAAGGGTAAAGACAAGAAAGTTGTCAAAGGAGCGAAAGGTCCTTCTCCGAAGAAACGCAAACCCTCCAAAGCAGCTCAATCTCCTCCACCAAAGAAGAGGAAGACTCAACCTAGGCGAAAGCTTATTCTTGCCTCCTCCTCCAGTGAATCTAAGAAAGAGAGTTTAGACTCTGAAGACTCCCTACGTGATAACACTCCTCCACGTTCGCCTACCCCTGAGGTACATGTTTCCACTAGACCTGTCTCTCCTCCCCCAATCTCCATCTCTATTTCCATTCCCCCCATAACCTCCACTA